>NC_081765.1:4319021-4619021 GCF_963082965.1 Carassius carassius
TCTGTCTGTCTGTCTGTCTGTCTGTCTGGCAATCTACCTGTCTGTCTGTCTGTCTGTCTGTCTGGCAATCTATCTGTCTGTCTGTCTATCTGGCAATCTATCTGCCTGTCTGTCTGTCTGTCTATCTGGCAGTCTGTCTGTCTGTCTATCTGGCAATCTACCTGTCTGTCTGTCTGTCTGTCTGGCAATCTATCTGTCTGTCTGTCTGTCTGTCTATCTGGCAATCTATCTGTCTGTCTGGCAATCTATCTGTCTGTCTGTCTATCTGGCAATCTATCTGTCTGTCTGTATGTCTGTCTATCTGGCAATCTATTTGTTATGTCTGTCTATCTGGCAATCTATCTGTCTGTCTATCTGGCAATCTACCTGTCTGTCTGTCTGTCTGTCTGTCTGTCTGTCTGTCTATCTGGCAATCTATTTGTCTGTCTGTCTGTTTGGCAATCTATTTGTTATGTCTGTCTATCTGGCAATCTACCTGTCTGTCTGTCTGTCTGTCTGTCTGGTAATCTATCTGTCTGTCTGTCTGTCTGTCTGGCAATCTGTCTGTCTGTCTGTCTATCTGGCAATCTATCTGTCTGTCTATCTGGCAATCTACCTGTCTGTCTGTCTGTCTATCTGGCAATCTGTCTGTCTGTCTGTCTGTCTGTCTGTCTGTCTGTCTGTCTGTCTGTCTATCTATCTATCTATCTATCTATCTATCTATCTATCTATCTATCTATCTATCTATCTGTCTGTCTGTCTGTCTGTCTGTCTGTCTGTCTGTCTGTCTATCTATCCATCTATCCGTCTATCCGACTGTCTGTCTATCTGTCTGTAGTAGTGGTAATAACTTAAATGAACAAGTTGTATTTTGTGTCATGTTACAGTATAATTTTCGACAAAAGCAGACATTTTTTCAACATATCTGAAATGTCTTGACAGATTGATTGTTGGAATGTGTTTTTGTTGTACTGATATGAGGCTGTTAACAGATCTTTAGGTTGGGACTCCTCACAGGAGACATTATATGTCAGATCTATTCAGAGCAAACAGACGATTCTGGAACGACAGGTCAGACGTTACTGGGGCTCATATCTGCATTGTACTTGCTCCATATGCAGTTGGTTCACTCACTCACTCTCTCTCTCTCTCTCAGGCTGGTGTTAATAATAACATCCTCATGCATCTGGCCGTATTTCAAGTCTTTCCACTAGAGCTTGTAGGAATGCTGGAGATTAATAAAAAAGTAAAATCTGAATTACCACATTGTCCAGAACATAGTTTGTTAGGTCTCTTTTTATTCTTTAAGATGAATGAATCAGTATATGTGGGTTGTGTTATGTTCAGGTCTTTGGTAAGACTGCTGTGGATGTGCTGCTGTCACAGGGAGTGTTAGCTGTGTCACACAGCTCGAAACATGTCAAACTTTACAGTTTTGAGTACATTATTAATAAGGTAATGGAAACATTATTGATTTTTTATTATTGTTTGGTTTATTGAGTCTGTTTCTTTTGTCTTAATTCCATATGTGTTCTTTTCACTTCAGTTTAGAATTGAGAAGTTGTCTCTGGGACAGCAGTGTGAGATGAAAAGAGTTGTGGGAGAAGCTCCATATGGCATTCCGGTCAACATTCACATTCATGGTGGGTGTATATACAGTAAATAAATACCTTCTCTGCTTTATACTTCTCATTTGCACCCTACTGTTCCTACCCTAACACCGTTCTAAGCCTAGAGCTGCTGAAAGGGTGTGGCGCAAATCCAAAAATACTACTGACCTTAATGTGTATCAGTCACTCCTCTCCTCCTTCTCTGCTAATGTCTCCACTGCTAAAATGACATACTACCATAACAAAATTAACAATTTGTCTAAGTCTCGCATGCTTTTTAAAACATTTTCCTCACTTCTTTGTCCTCCTCCTCCCCCTCCTGCTTCATCTCTAATAGCTGACGACTTTGCCACATTTTTCATTAATAAAATTAAAAATATCAATGCACAATTTTCCACACCACAATCAGTCACGCTCATATCACCAGCAAACATACACTCATTCACATCCTTCTCTTCACTCTCTGAGGCAGAAGTCTCCAAACTCATCCTTTCTAATCACCCTACTTCTTGCCAGCTTGATCCTATTCCATCTCATCTCCTTCAATCCATTTCTCCTGCAGTTGTACCTGCACTCACTCACATCATTAACACATCCCTCCACACTGGTGTTTTTCCCTCATTATTTAGACAGGCTCGTATAGTCCACTACTTAAGAAACCCACCCTCAACCCATCTCTTTTAGAGAACTACAGACCAGTTTCCCTTCTTCCTTTCATTGCAAAAACACTTGAACGAGCTGTGTTCAACCAAGTCTCTGCATTTCTCACACACAACAACCTCCTTGACAGCAACCAATCTAGCTTCAGAAGTGGACATTCAAATGAGACTGCTTTGCTCTCAGTTGTTGAAACCCTAAGACTGACAAAGTGGAATCCAAATCTTCAGTACTTATCTTGCTTGATCGGTCGGCTGCTTTTGACACGGTTAACCACCAGATCCTGCTATCAACCCTACTGGCAAAAGGCATCTCAGGAACCACACTTCAACGGTTTGAGTCTTACCTATCAGATAGGTCCTTCAAAGTGTCTTGGAGAGGTGAGGTGTCCAAGTCACAACATCTAACTACTGGGGTGTCTCAGGGATCAGTTCTTGGACCACTTCTCTTCTCTGTCTACATGGCATCATTAGGTTCTGTCATTCAGAAACATGGCTTTTCATACCACTGCTATGCTGATGACACTCAACTCTACCTCTCATTCCATCCTGATGATCCGACGGTAGCAATTCGCATCTCTGCTTGTCTAACAGACATTTCTTCCTGGATGATGGACCATCACCTTCAACTCAACCTTGCCAAGACAGAACTGCTTGTGATTCCAGCAAACCCATCGTTTCATCACAATTTCACCATCAAGTTAGGCACATCAACCATAATTCCTTTAAAAAAAGCCAGAAACCTTGGAGTTATAATTGATGATCAGCTGACTTTATCAGACCACATTGCTAAAACTGTCGGATCCTGCAGATTTGCTTTATTCAACATTAAGAAGATCAAGCCCTTTCTTTCTGAACATGCTGCATAACTCCTTGTTCAAGCTCTTGTTCTGTCCAGGCTGGACTATTGCAATGCCCTCTTGGCAGGTCTTCCAGCCAATTCTATCAAACCTTTACAATTAATTCAGAACGCGGCAGCAAGATTAATTTTTAATGAGCCAAAAAGAATACATGTCACACCTCTGTTTATCAATTTGCACTGGCTACCAATAGCTGCTCACATAAAATTCAAGGCATTGATGTTTGCCAACAAAACTACCACTGGCTCTGCACCCATTTACCTAAATATGTTACTTCAGACTTATGTGCCTCTAGAAGCTTGCGTTCTGCAAGTGAACGTCGCTTGATTGTGCCATCCCAAAGAAGCACAAAGTCACTTTTACGGACTTTTAAATGAAATGTTCCCTCCTGGTGGAATGACCTCCCCAACTCAATCCGGGCAGCTGAGTCCTTAGCCATCTTCAAGAATCAGCTTAAAACTCATCTCTTCCATCTTTATTCGACCCTCTAACTTTAACACTCACTATTCTAATTCTATTCTTAAAAAAAAAAAAAATCTAACGTCCTTTCTAATCTTTTTGTATTCTATTTATTATATTATATTATATTATATTATATTATATTATATTATATTACGCTTATTTATATACATTTGCTATTGCACTTCTGGTTAGATGCTAAATGCATTTCATTGGCCCAGTGCTTGTTGAATCTAATCCAATCTAATGTAGTAATAGTAGACCAAATAAATTCCCAAAAAATATTAATCTTTTAGCACTGGTAAAACATATGCGCATGATATGCTTCGTAGTGTTTATACTTTTTAAAGCAAATCAGTTGGATTGTTTACTTATAATTGACTCTGTATGAGTAAGTTAAGAAAAAATTTAAACAATGGCACGCATTACCTTTAAGTTTCAGAGGATTTTGGAGAGTGCTTCTGAATTTATGTTTAGGCACTGCATAGATGGTGTGACAATTGCAGAATTTTATTTTTTTTTATGTTTTCATGCGAGTTGTCAACACGTCTCTACAGAGTGTCCTCCCGTATTGTTTGAGATGGCATACTTTGAGAACGGGGTCCAGATCGGAGGTCATCCCTGGCACTACATCTACACCCCCAACCACAAGAGACACAGAGGAACCCATCATATCTGCTCTATAACAGACGGAGCGCTGGTGAAAACTCTCAGGAAAATCAGTCCTGCAAAAAAAAGTCAAGCTGTGATATATTTAGAGCCTAGACATGCACTTAGGTTGAAGTGTGTCTGTTACCTACCTGTTGCATCTTATTATTATCTCTTAAGGCAAGACACACAGTATTAGGTTTTGCAGATATCTAAACTATTATCAGGCAACTTTATACAGTATATAAAGTTTATATATATATATATACAAATTTCAGTTGCCTGATTTTTTTGTTTAATTGCAAAATGTGATATGTATTATGCCCAGCTCTTTATATAAAGTTGGATATGCAAGTATGCCCAACTTTATCTGCATGCATACAGTATACTTGCGTAGGGTGATACATACTACTAAGTAAACCGTATGTACCGTATGTATTTTGAAAAGTATGTATTTTGTATGTATTTTGAAAAGTGCTATACTAATCAATTTGGCTTGACTCGTATATATAAAAATCTTGTCTATCTAACCCAATATGTCAACTTTACACATCAGGCTAAGAATGGCGTCCAGGACATGAAATGTGACTCTCTAGAAGCAGACTGGATCTTTTTTCACCCAGATGACTCGGGTCGAATCATACATGCTGGGCCCAGCACAATAAAGTGAGTATAATAATTATTATATACTGTATATGGCAATAGAGACAAAACTGTACATTAAATATTCCTATATAACAGGAATCTTCTTATAAACAGTTCATGAACAAGTGAATGAGAAACCATGACCTTAACATTAACAATCAGAGTATTAAACCATGTAGATAAATGAGTTTTCTCCGATTATTCTTTCTCTGTGATTGTCATTTTGAATTTTTCTCTCTCGCAGTGTTCTGAAGATCATGGCTGAAACAGGATGTGACTGGAAGTATGAGATAGTCACAGCCTTCTCCATCACCGCTGCTCGTGACCATAGTGTAACTTATGTTTATGGGTTCATAACCAGCTGTAGTTGCATTGCAATAATATAGAAATATCAATACTAGAAATTTCTCAAAAGCAGAACATCGTTTGTAACGCGTAGTTCTTCTTCCTCACAGGCCCCTCAGGTGATGGTGACGTCTTCTGGCCGTACGGTGAAAAGGAGATTCCAGCTGTTAGATGATGACCCAGCTCAGCAGGTACTGCAAATCACCGTTCTTCAGTAGCTCTGTGTAGAACATCAGTGCAGAGAAGATCCCTCATCTTATCAAGAACTGTTGGTCTGTATAGAGTTCCTGAGTGAGAACAAATCTTGATTTTACATTTTAGCTTCTTCAGATCAGTGTATTGGTATCTAAAAACTATTAACAGCATATTTGGCTTTCTAAGGAACTCAGAAAGTTTATTGTGGCACTCAAAGCAATAGTTCACTATTTTCTCACCCTGATGTTGTCCCAAACTTGTGATACAAAAAATAATAAATAAACACTCACAAAAACAGAACTTGTGTAAAATGTTCATGCTGCACTTTCATGCACTTCATGTGCCTCTTTGAACTTAATGTGTGGACTTCTTTTCTGGTATTTTTTGAGTTCTTTTTTATGTTTGATTAATGTATTCTTTCACTGTATGAACATCTCTTAGAATATGTTTCATAGGAGAACAAGTTACAAGGTTTTGGAACATTTCTTTTTTTGTTATATAATCTAAAGAAATTTAAAATACAATCAGGCAGCTTTACACATAAAGTTGGGTGTATATTATTATAATTTTTGATTCTAATTGGAAACTTATGATATTTTGTATAATGTTGTGGAAGAATGTATCTAGGGGTGGCTGATTGAGTGAACTCACTCTAGTGCATCTCTGAGACAGACTGCTATGTTTTTAGTCTGCATATAGTAACTCCACGGTCTTCTCTAGACATTCAGAATGGTGAAGTATGAAGATGAACTTGATCTGTTGGCTGTGGTAGACATCACTCAGACTGAAGATGAAGGACAGGCCCATCTTTGTCTACATGACAATAAGACGGGGCTTTTAATGAAGAGAGTTCCTCTAAAAGAGCCATGGGATGTGGTATGACATGAATAAATGAATGTCTGTTTTTAAATATCATTCAGACTATCTGTCATAACCCAGCATCCTCTCTACGTTGTTTTCCAGACCTACAGTCACGAGGTTTACTTTGACAGAGACACGATTATTCACACTGTCCAGGAGAAAAATAACTCATTCTGCTGCCATGTTTATAAAATGAAGAGACGACCTTCGGATGAACCATGAGCTCATTTCTTATTTCTGTATGTGGTGATTAATAATGAACCATAGTTCATTTCTCAAAAAAATACTAAAACATGTATTCACAGTTTTCTATGTGAATTTTTGAGAACTTGTAAGCAAAAGACATTTGTTTTTAGATATATGACTCTTTCACACTGTTGTTTGTATTGAATAATGACAGCTCTGGACAAACACATTTATTCGTTGATGCAGTTGAACTTGAAATGCTTTTGGATTTAGTTATTTACTTGTAACTTTACTAATAAAGACTACTTTGTGACCAGTACTCTCTTGTCATCATTGTGAAACTACTAGTGATGTTGCATAAGTTTACTGTGGTTAGTTACAAAATAGTGCTGGAATAAAAAAACAAAAAAGTGAAAGAAAGTCTCCGTCCCAAAACTTAGTAAGCTGCATACCTAGACAACATTAAACTTAAACACTGTGCCCACAATAAGTGTTACTGGGCATTATAAGCTTCACATGTAGCATTTTGGATAATGATAAGTTCAAAACCTAGTTTTCTGCCTTCCTAGACTGCATTTTGGGTATGACATGCATCCTCCGAGGCTGATTTTCACTCCCAGCGATGCTGCCCAGATGGGCAGCTGACTAGGGTTTAAGACAGAGCCTCTTGTTTGGGTGAGAGTGCAGAAGGGATCCAGCCCCCTCTCGTCGTGTCTTGAGTCTCTGGCCTGCTGAAGTCACATGAGTTCACAGCAGACTGCGAGGATGGACGACTACAAGCAGTTTCTCATCGTCTTCTCTCTGGCTCTGGCGCTCGGGATTGTGTCGATCGCCGTGGCGTTAACCTGGGTCCTACACTTCAGAGAGGGGCTCGGCTGGGACGGGGGGGCGGCGGAGTTTAACTGGCACCCGTTGTTAATGCTGATCGGCTTTGTTTTTCTTCAGGGACTCGGTGAGGAGTTTGAGTGTTTACACTTCAATCAGCAGCCAGATGTTTCGCATTCCTGCGTCTTTGAGCACGATTTAAAAACTACACAACTAACGGTACTCATAAACTAGCCTAACCATTTTAGTTATATAACGTGAATGTTAAGTTATGCTGCTTTTTTCTGATCATTTGGTGTGATAGGGAAGGTTGTTGTTCAAATGTTTGCGAAATTCATTCGAAACTTTTAAAATTCTTCTTTTAACTCATCCCAGCTAACAAAAATGTGTCGAACGTTTTGCTTACGTTCCTATTAAGTTACAAAAACGTTCCAATCTGCGAACGTTAGGGGAAAAATGTTCAGGGACGTTCCATTTTATAAGTTGCAAACATTATGGAAAGTTTTTTTTTTTCGTATGTCCTTATTATTTAACGCACCCGATTAATTTCGTCAGCTCGTTTATAGACATATCCATGAACTGAGTGTCAAAAAATTATATTTACAGAGGAATGTGAAATGAGCAGAGGACCGTGCAGCTGAACCAATTAAGAAAAAACGATCCATCATGTATAAATAACGTTTCGAGAACATTATAAAGACCACGTAACTGGATGAACGTTTGTTTATAGCTGGCACGAATCTTGGCCGAAGTTCTAAGAACGTTTCCTGTTAGCTGCAATGCATTTAAAATAACAACCAGCATATGTGTTTATAAAAATGGCCATCATTTTTTTTTTTTGGGGGGGGGGGGGGGGTCATCGCTCTACAAATATGTTAAAATGTTTTATTTCACACTGCTGGATTGAGTCAAGATTGCATTGTTTATATAAAAAACCAATGATTTCTTCTTCAGCGATTGTAGTGTATCGGCTGCCATGGACCTGGAGGTGCAGCAAGCAGATGATGAAGCTGATCCACGCAGGGCTGAATATTCTGGCCTTCATCTTGGCTGTCATTTCTGTGGTGGCTGTGTTTGATTTCCACAATGCAAAGAACATCCCCAACATGTACAGCCTGCACAGCTGGATTGGTCTGGCTGCTGTCATACTCTACCCAGCACAGGTTTACTTCCACAGACACTACACCTTCACCACATTCAGTCCACGAACATCAAAAACAGTCTAATTCAGACCATTTCCACCCTGACTAGTGAAATGGAATAATACATGCTGTTTCATCTTCAGTACATTGTTTAAATGATCTGTTATCTACCCTGAACACTACTATTGGAATCATTTTTATTATACATTTTCTTTATTACGTTTTTGAGAGACGTCCTTTATGTTCGAGGCTGCTTTTTTATTATTATTTATTATCAGTTTTTAATGTTTTTTACAAAACCAGTAATATTGTGAAATATCATTGCAAGTAAGTCAAGCAGTTTCCTATTTGAAAATGTCATTTAATATAATTTTTCAGTGAAACTATGGCATTCTGTGATGGCAAAACTGAAATTTAGCAGCCGTTACTCTAGTCTTCAGCATCGCATGTAGAAATGCTGATTTGCTGCTCAGTTATTATCAATTATTATTGGTGATCAGTAATTTTTTAATAATGGTTCTTCTATCAATGTTGAAAAGTCAAGTTAAATCAAGTGACCTTTGTGTATAGCACTTTTTATACTGATTGTGTCAAAGCAGCTTTACAGTGTCAAACAGAAAAAACATGTGCTGATAATGCAAGAGGACCATAGAAAAGTTTATCAGTTAAAGTCATGATTCAGTGATAATTCAGTGACGTCATCATCCAGTTCAGCTCTCTTCCAGTAGAGTCCCTGCAGTCAAGTTATCAGTGTTGCCAGAAATTAAGCATGACCGAAATAGAGAAAAAAATAAAACCTTGGGAGAATCCAGGCTCAGTCAGGGGACTTTTCAGGATTCTTGAATAGAATTTTCAATGAACAGCATTTATTTTAAATATATATATATTTTATTACATTATATATGTGTCTTTACTGTCACTTTTAATCAGTTGAATATGTCCTTTTTCAATAAAAGTATTAGTTTTTTTCAATCCTATTTTATTCTTGAGCAGCAAATCAGCATTTTAGAACAGAAAAATGTTTTAAAAAATGGTAATTATTCCCAACTTATGACCAGTAGTGTGTGTGTGTGTGTGTGTGTGTGTGTGTTGTAATTGAAATCTTGTAACATTTATGTTAGAGCCCTTTTAGGTATGATGTGTTCCTCTCTCTTTTATAATTATTAGATAGTTATGGGCATTGCTGTCTATCTGATTCCTGCAACTCCGGTGTACGTGCGTGCTGCTCTTATGCCTGTACACATCTACAGTGGTCTGTTCATCTTCATCAGTGTTATAGCCACAGCTCTCATGGGCATCACAGAGAAACTCATATTTAGCCTGTAAGTACAGCTTCAGACAACACACACCATTCAGAGTCCTGGATCTGTGCGTGACATGTAATCAGTGCCAGTGCGCTTTAAAAGCCAAAGCAAATCTGTGCTTAATAAAGGTGTTTCTTAGTGTTGTTTGTAATGTCTTACAGGAAGAGTCCTGCTTATAAAGACTCTCCACCGGAAGCTGTTTTGGTAAATGTTCTTGGGCTGCTCATTGCTGCATTTGGTGCTCTTGTTCTCTGGATTGCTACTCGCCCCTCGTGGAAGAGGCCGAGAGAAGAGGTCACACAAGACCTGAGCAATAACAGCACAAGCCCAGAGGACATCAAAGTGGGCTCCGCCATGACCTCCAGGACCGAGCACGAATCCAGCCTCGAGACTCGCAGACGCAACGGAAAAGCAGAAGAGTCTGGATAATAAAAAATAAAAAAAGAGTTTTGGTACAAGTCTGTGGATTTTAGCTCATTTCATCTTAAAGAAAACAGAAGTGTCATTCCAAAACGTTTGTGCTTAATACCTTTCTGGGCCTTGAACGTGTCTGTTGTGTTGCTGTCTATGGAAGGTCAGAAAGCTCTCAGATTTCATCAAAAATATATTAATTTGTGTTCTGAAGATGATAGAAGGTTTTACAGGTTTGGAACAACACAAAGATGAGTAATTAATGACAGAATTGTAATTTTTTCCGTGAACTATCCCTTTAATATCAATGCTGAAATTCCTACTTTCGTATCTGAAGGGCATTTTAAACTGACAGCTGTGTTTGCGCTGTATTATCTCTTTGCTGTCAGTAAGAACATATAAATGCATGTACTCCCAGCTCCCTGCTGCTTTTAAACATTTGTTTGTTTTTTATAAAAGTTTTGCACTATTATAACATTTAATACAATAAGCTCAGTTTCATTTATACTGCATTATTACAGTCATAAAGTGTTTGTATCACTCCTGATTAGCCAGTTTGTTCATTTTAAACATGAGATTGTATTTGTAATATTTTCAGTTTTGTTACGATAGAAATATGCTATTGTTAGGGGCATTTTTACAATGTTTTGTATATCTGTTAGAACATATCAAAAACAAGATTTGAGTTGTATTTTATGTTACCAAAATGAATTCTCCTTTGACGGATCATTTTTGTATGAAATGCTTAAAATCATAAAATATTTTAGCATATTTATTGGACCTTTTTGTCTTTTGAAATGGCAATGTGAGGGTAACTTCATACAATGAACCAATCAGTGTTGGGGAAATTTACTTTTAAAAGTAATGCATTACAATATTGCGTTACTTCCTAAAAAAGTAACTATTTACGTTACTTAGTTACTTTTTATGGAAAGTAATGCTTATGTACTTTTGCTTTAATTTAAAGTAACTTTTTAAATATGAGCAGGGCTTGATTGTTTTGAATAATTTATGATGTTATGAATGATTGTTATGAATAAACCTCAGGCTGAAGGAAAAGTAAATTCACGTCTGTACAGTAGAAGACAGGACAGGAAGGTT
The DNA here is from genome assembly GCF_963082965.1 of Carassius carassius. NCBI lineage: Eukaryota > Metazoa > Chordata > Actinopteri > Cypriniformes > Cyprinidae > Carassius > Carassius carassius. Next base: position 4,330,249 of record NC_081765.1, read on the forward strand.
CAACACACTTCAGCAATAAAACAACTATGAAACCGAATTGTTAGTTTATCTAAAACCATTTCTGCTTATTAGTATAGTTGAAGCGGATCATCAAAGGTCTGCAGCAAAGATATTAGTTAATAAAACACATTTGTGTTATTTAACATATTTAATTATTAGAGTTTTGCGTCATATTCTGAGTTTGCAATTCATTGTTTTAATTCATTTTGATGAATACTAAAAAAAATTTTTCTTCTTCTTTTGGCGAGTGGGATGATTTAATGCACATTCACATTTAGTCTAGAACTACATCATGTTCAGACAGCGCACACAATGCCTCTGTACTTACGATTTCTCCCAATATGAGGAGGACAGGAGACTTGTCAGTCAGTAAATGGTTAAACAAAGTAACTGGTGAAAATTTAAAAGTAATGCGTTACTTTACTAGTTACTTGAAAAAAGTAATCTGATTACGTAACTCCCCTTACTTGTAATGTGTTACCCCCAACTCTGGAACCAATGTGTTTTGTACCTTATTTAGAGTGCCAAAACTTTGGCTAGATGATTGAGTAAATATGTTTAAAAATATATATATATTATTTTGTTGGATATATGTCTGTTGTGTCCAGTGTCCATATTGTCCAGACAGGATATAATAGTCTTTACTTGTGTGGCAGATTGGTTAAGTTCCCTCCCCTGCATTTAAAATGACAGCCAATCAGAACCAGGTATGTGTAATATAAGGGCTGGGAGTAGGCCACCTGGTATGCCTCACTGCTAGCTCCGCCCTTTGGGGCGTGTGGGCTTCCGCCTAAAAGGTATGTTTTTAGTTGTTTGGTAAATGTGACGTGAACTTGTGCATATCAAATGATGTTATTTACTTATTGTAGTTGGAATTGGATCTTGTTCGCAACTTCGCGATGGTGTGTAGGCTGTCATTACCCTCCACCTGGTTTATTCACCTGAATATGATTGTCAAGTCATTGAGTAAACTGCTAAGATTCATTCTGTGATCAACCATTTAACTTGTCTTGCTGACCAATTGTCGGTATGTATGATTCATTTATTTTCCAAATAAGTGATTTGATTTTAAGTAAGTTTTTAATAGTTTGTTTTTAGCAGGATGAACAATGTCTGTTGGGAGTGCTCCATCTTATGGTGGTTGGGACGAGCCTTTCCTTTGGAGCGACATTAAGACTGCGTTGCTGTTTTGTTGCTTTGTTTGCTTGCTATATGTGATAATTGTTCGTTGCTTTTAAGCATTGTGTATGTTTTATATAATTGGTGTTCTGTGTGTTAGGCCCGGTGTCAGGAGGCTGGCTGTACTAGAGCCTTGGTGGTGTTTGGAGCACTGAGATTGGATTGCCCCTTGTGATCACTTGCCGTGTGTGTGTGTGTGTGTGTGTGTGTGTGTGTGTGTGTGTGGTGTTAAGAATAAATCACTTTACAGCTAGCCTACCTGGCCACGGGTAAGTTTTAGTCATTTTGTTTTGTGTGTAATGTATTGAGTCTTAGTTGTTTAGCTCTATTGAGCTGTATTTTTAGTCTTGTGTTCTGATAATTGTAAACCTAATAAACATGTGCATTTATACCTTCTAGTCTCTGCCCTACCTGGTAACGAACCTGTGTCTAAAAATCTGTTAATTTGTTAGTTCCCCTCACTTTGAAGGGGTGGCGTAGTCAGTATTGATAACCTTAGGGTTTTAGTATTCCTAGGGTCCTATATTAAGCTCTTCCCGCCCTGCTACACTTGCAGTAGGCTACAGTAGTTCATAAGCAAAAAGCTGCTTTATCACTGACAAACGATAAATGGCATTTGTAAGCTGTGTTTCCTAAACTACAGTGAGAGTTGATTGTATAAAATCATATGGCTTAACAGTGTGAGAACTTCTGCAGACGGTTCAGCACTACAAACTCATTCGCGAATAATTTCAGACCTTCTTGCAAACCTGTCTGATCGATTATTTATTTGCAAATTTGATATGGCATTTTGTTTAGGAGATGGAAAACGTGACGTTGAAAATGTACAGTAAAACTACTGTAAACTATCGGGGACACAGTGGTCTGGTGCTTGGCTCTGTATAACATACAATAATGCAACAAAATTAAATTAACCAATAAAGAAGTGAAAAAACAGACCTCTACAACTAATTATATATTTTTTTTTTTATTATACAATCACGTAAGATAAAGACTGTATTTTTTTTTAATAAAACGTATTTTAATTATATGGTGCGCTGCAGTGTATTTTTCAGTGTGTTAAAGTGTTGACCTGTGCTGTTTCACTAACCATCAGTTGCACTCATAGCATAGTGCAGTTTGGTGATTGTGAAGAGTCAGTGAAACATCCTCAATGAAAAACGTATAATAGTGCTTTACCAGCAGAGAAAACTGGAGAAACAGTGCCTGTGTGGCCAAAAACGCAGAATAGCTCTGAAGCCAAAAGAAAGAACAAGTGTGGACATTAGTACAAGGAGGAAAGATTTGATGACGGACAAAATCCTGATTCCCAGTTCCCTTTTCGTTAGACTGGTAACTCAGGAGACCTGGTTGCTCGATAGACGGCAGATCTAATGAAAAATGAATGAATGCCCCTTTAATGGTAGTCTAACCAACAGGCGTTAAAACATGATGATTAGCAAGGAAATGTGAGCATTCTAGATTTATGCAGATGTGTCATCATTTGATGGTTTGTAGCACTCCTCCAGTTGCATAACTGGTTTATGTCTGGGTCATACATCCACATTTTTTCAGTAACTCATTGACGTTTATTTTTTCTCTTCTGACACTGCTCGCTTGAGCTTCATCTGACAGACCTCAAAACATTCAGTCTAATTTACAGTTACCTAAAGACATGAAACATAATCTTTGGGCAGTTCATGCACAGTGGGCATCTTAGTACAAAATAAATAAACTGCATTGTAAAATATTTACAAAGAAAATCGAGACAACGCAGTCTTGGCATCTCATGCAACTTTCAAAAAAATATACAAATGATTTTTTCTGTTAGGCATCGCATGTCTCTCTTCAACACTGGGCTCACGGACTCGCAGAGAAACCTTCACAACTAGAGATGCCTGATGGTGGAGAAATGTTCATAGCAAATGCAGAGACAGTCTCACGAGTAGCTCTCGTTCTCATCCCATGTGGTCATCCATTGCTTCTTCTCCAAGAGATCTAACATGTCCTTTCCATCTTTCACGAGACGTGTCTCCTTACGAATCCTCACCGCGTGATATTTTGGAACGCTGTCCTCATATTTGGAGCGTTTGAAAAATCCACACTGACGGAGAAAGAACAGAAGCACGTTAAACATCGTTCCAAGACTCAATTGAAAACTCATTCTGCATTTATGTGCTTTGGAGAACACATGCTTGACAAAACAGAACACGTTAAAGCACATCCACTGACACGATACAAAACAAAACCGAGCTTCACATGGGCAGCATGTGTCTTTCTCTCCCTTCTGACGAAGCCCAGGATGAGTTAGTGAGTTAGGCCACACGTCATGCAGACACCACTCTGCTGCAGCGAGCGTGTTTTACCCGGGAGAGGAGAGCTAGGCCTCAGTGGACTGTTTGTCAGAGGGCTGAGCGTGAATCTCCGCTTTGTGAAAAGCGGCATCGTACTCGTCCTTCTGGGCCCGCTTGAAGAAACCGCACTACAGAGGGGGCAAATTCAGGGGTCATTGCAAACATGATAAGGTTTGTGCTAAACACATCTTTTCATCTGATTGATCCACCGGTCACAAAAAAATATTTGGAGAGTAAAATTAATTAAATACTCAAATGCTACGAGAGAATTTCACTGCACTCCTCATTTCTGCTCAGTGTCTTTGAATCAGCTGGTATTTTGGTGATTTTAATGCGTATATATAGAGGTGTAGAGAATCACATTAACTATCAACACGATCCACTAACACTTTGTGAAAAAGAAGTACTCTTAATTGTACTGAATGTGTACTCAAAAGTATATTTAAAAAAAAACATCACTTAAGCGTACTTAAAGAGATCACACTTTCATGACTGTTTTCAACACACTTAAGTACACTTTTAAAATCGATTTTGAATAATATATTTTGTTAACGTACACTTATTTTGACTAGAATACTAAATCCTATCCTACTTTATTATAATTTTAACTTTATTGTGGTATTACATTTCAAGGTTAATACATTCTATGCACTAATTGCAACTTTATCATTACAAAATGTTCAATTATAAATATATTTAAGTACATAGAGTATATTTTAGTTGACCATAAATACTTGTTTGAACACTTGGCACTACACTGTCCAAACAAATGAGAAATATGAAATTAAATATATACTGAAGTCCTACTTAAGTGGGTCAGAAAAGCATTTTAAAGTTCAACGAATTGCATTTGATATAAATGTAAACTATAATAATAATAATGAAATAATCCAACTGCAATTAAGTGTCCAAAAACATTACCACCTGTTTGCACTTAAGTACGTTCTTCATAACAGTTTTATATATATACAAGGGATCCCTGTTAACTCAGCTTTTATTTATTTGTTGTTGTTTTTTTTAAAAACATTTAAAAAGTTTATCTGTGGTAGGCTATCTCTCTTGAAAAAATATTTGACATGTTACTTTTTTTTTAAATCATTTATTTATTTATTATATGAAATGTTATTTCTTTCTTTTTTAGGTGTAGTGCAGTCTCCAAACTCTTTTTAGGACCGTTAAAAGTGTAAACCAGGATAAACAAAGCTAGAAAATCAACAAATACTTAAATGAAATGAAAAAAAATTAATTGAAAAGTCCTCGTATATTTCTTAAGCAAACATATGCAGAATGCTATTGGGGTTTTGTTTACTTTCCGTATGTGCATGTGAGTGTTTCATTACCTTCCAGAGTAACAGAACCAGAAGAGCCAGCATCAGAACTCCAGCTAAAACAGCCACCAGAATGATCCACCAGGGAACGCCTCCGAACGGAGTCACGGCCGTCTCCGGGAACACGCTCAGCCTCACCTGCCATCACATCTACAGTGACTCACACAGTACATCATGTTTTACTCTGTTACACTTGAATAGGAAACCGTGTTACCTGGGTCTCAGGATTTTTAAGGACAATGTTCTTGGCAGAATCATCCAGACTTATGGAAGCTTTCACGATTATATCGAGGTAATTGTAGGACACATAATCCTGTTTTAGAGAGGAGCACAAAACAGGACGCTTTAACAACTCGAGACATTCTTTCAAAGGAACAGAATAAGCTCTCTTTGTTGTCCTTACTTCGAGGAAAGTGGAGTTCCACAGGCGGGATTTTAAAACGACGAGCGCAGTGTTGTCCAAGCCCTGTAGAGGGCATTTGATCTCCACACATCTGGCATCTCCACTGCAAGACTACGAGGAAAAACAAGACTCATGTCAAGAAGTTGTTTGATGGCATTGCTAAAAAGTAAAGTTCACCACAAAATAATAACTCGGTCTCATTACCAGAATCTTGTGCTTGCGTTTGTCCGGGACGAAGGCTGTTTTGACCCCCTCAGCTGGTTTCCGCTCCTCTAGCTCACGCTTTCTCCTGGTTGATCTCGACTCCTAAAAGTGTCACAGTTGGGTTGTCCATGTTGTTATTTGGTTTCATCATCATCAGTCTCAGTCAGATAAGTCAATTCTTTCAAATGTTTTCTCAATCTAGTTGAAAACATCGGAATGTGGGACAGCATTCAATCAGACTTGAACTCTTGAGTATCTGATACCTCGCTCAGTCGGAGAGGGTTGATCTCTGTCTCAGGTGAACAGGTGACTAACTGCAGGTCCCTGGTGTTGATCTTCATCAGATACAGCAGCCATTTCCCCACAGAGCTTTCTTTAGGCCACTGGATGCTCAGGGATGCAGTTCCAAAAGACTTCAGAGGCTTTCCCAAATTAATCACCTGCACAGAATAAAAAAGTAGAGTTTTAAAAGAAAAAAATACCTGAAGTGATATATAAAAAGGTATATGAACTATTTTAGCATTTACTCTGAATTCATATTCGACTAAGCTCCCGACTTCCTCCTCTGTCTTCATGGCGCTCATGCCTCTGACTTCACCTCCAAAATAGACCTGAGCAGGTTTGGCAACCCTGATACACAACGACAAGACAGCCATGAGATACAACAGCCTCGCTGACAAGACACCACTAATTATAGATGCTTGTGAAAAAGAAAAGAAATCCACTTAACTGTATTGAATGTGCATTTGTAGTTTATATAAAATCTTAAAACTATAAACTGTACTTGCAGAGAATATAATGTTAATGAAATAAAAGGAATGATGTTTGTATTTAAAGAGTACACTTCCATGAATATTTAACACATTATGGACACTTTTAAAAAGTGCACTTTATAACAATATCAAATTAAAAGTACATTTTAAATCTGTTTTAATACACACATACTTAATTGTAATGCTAACTTTAGTGAGTTATACAATAAGTTAATATTTTCTAAATATACTAAATTGCAACTTCATTCCATGTTTTTAAGAAAACAGGAAAAATGATGAACATACAAATAAATATGGACTTAAGTCCTACTTAAGTGGGTCAAAACATTCTAAAATTCAGCTAATTGAATTTAATATAATTGTAGGATTGAATGCTTCCAAAAACATTCAATTCACCCTTAAGTATATTCTTTTGAAGAATATTATTTCAGCAATAAGTACTGTAAAGTATGCTTAAGTGTACTTCTTTTGTCTTTCTTGTAAGTATGTGATGGCAGAGATACAGTACGTTAGTTTGAGGTTAAGTGCTTTACTCAAGAGGCGACAGCTGTATATTTATTTCAGTATTTCTATGGTTTCATGGTAAACCTTGCTTTAGAAGCTTTGACACTTAAATGCAAGATGCCATCTTTACGCAGAATGTACTGCACAATAACTGATTATAATAGTGTAACTGGTGTAATATTACTGTAATATGTAATGAAAGTCAGAAAATGTATTCTTAATATCTCAGCAGTGGTTTTCAATGGAGAGCATGCTTGCTTAAATAAAGTGATGATTCGTACCCTTGTACAGAAAGAAGGAGTTCAATCACCACTTTGGCTTTGGCCTTCACTTTGCCCAGACCTTCCTGTGAACTCGTCCTGTTTCAGAACAGACATAGCAGTATACATTCATGATTCAATTAAAACAGGCTTGTGGTAGCATTTTAGTTCATGTATTAGTTCATATGCATGTTCAAATCAATAGTGATTCTGAAATTTCAGACGTACGTTTCCAGCTGAAGGTCGATCTCCACCTCTTTGGTGTCGAGCGATATCTTGCCAGTGCTCAATATGACGTAGAACGTTACCTACACATAAAAACATTTGTATTAAAATGGCAATTCATAAATTAGAGTCGTATAGCATCTTTGAAGTATTACTGACCTCCGAATCCCTTTTAAAAGGATTTCCCAGCTCGCACTCTGCCAGGGAGCCATTCTGATTGGCAGCACAGATCACATGTTTATCCTGCAGCAAGACACGGGTTTGGTTACACAACATCATATCATACAATATAGTTGGCTTTACGGATTGCTAGTCTCCTATTGAGAGGAAAATAGAGCTCATCGTAATGAGAAATTTAGAAATTTAGTTCACTGGATCCATTACAAAACCAAATGACTCTAAAAACAACAAGATTTCATAGAAATATAGTAACATGGTGATGCAATTTAGACAAAGATTTGTGAGCCACTTACAGTAGTTCTCAGAGATCTGAATCCAGAGTACGAGAGAGATTCATCAAACTGCCCAATCAATCTGGCTTCATGAGCATCATCTCCATTCCTGTTCCTGACTGTGACCTCCAGAGCAAAGTCCTTCTGATCACTCAGAGAAATCACCGGCATCCCATTCTCCCTGAGAGATCGATTTGAAAATTTAGAAACCTTGTATATCGATTATAAATTATATGCAATTTAGACTATGAGGGTATATAAAGACTTTTTAGTAGTAGTAATATATTTAAGATCACTAGTTATAGATGTGTTATTAATGCAATCAGAGTGTGTGTTGGGTTTGTGTTGCATGCTTCTAGTAGTGTGTGATGTGTTTCGTATACACACAGCGGTAGAGGAGGAAACACATCTTGTTTGGACTCTCTGTAGCAGAACCTGTACTGCAGCTGTAGGTTACTCTGACAGATGTTGTCTGTGCCACAACCCTCCTTCAGGAAGTTCACCTAATCCAGGAAACATGGCAAATCAAATCTTTTTTACTAGTACTTAATTAATCAGCCGATATATACATATATATGTCTATACAAAAAGTATTGTCAATTTTAAAGGCGACCAAACTGACCTTTTAAAGTTTACAGTTTAAGTTACATTTATTATGTTTACAGTAAAGGATCTAAAGATGTATTGACTGTCAGTTGTTGGTATACCTCGGTGATGGTCTTGTTGGGCACAGTGGAGTCTAGTATTGGAGTTAGTTGTGGCAGAGAGCTCTGCAGTTTGCCTCTCGAAGCACTCTGAATGGCCACAGACACCTCGATAGGAATTGCTCTGAGCTTATCCCTGATGCCTTCCTGAAAACCAGCACATGACAGATCCCACTCAGTCAACGTGTATTGAAATAAAGATCGAAAAGCTTAAACAGAGGCTCTTGGAATGTCATAATAACTCCAAAGTTCCTAATTCCAAAATGAGAATTATAGGAATTGTAGATGTATGATTCCTGTAAACAAAATTTGATTAACTGATAAAGTGAAAATTCCAAAGTTAACACTGGAGGGGAGGATTTTCATCTTGGTCTGTTCCTCACCAATAGCAATCACCAATAGCCACATATTTTGAATGCATGCTGTAGTTCGTACTGTCAACAATAAATCCATGCATATGTTTCATTTGATATCACATGATGTTTAATCAGAATGTTATAATTCAAATGACAAACCTTTCTCTGGTGACATATGCAGAATCATTGAATCCACTTAAACCTTCCCCCTGCAAGCTCACTTTCATCTGTTGCTATATTTAAGTGCCACACCCACATCTCACAAGCCAATCAACAACAGATGAACAGGACCAAGTCCCCACCTTCCATAATTTTTTTTTTTTTTTGGTAACACTTTATTTAAAGGTTTCTGTCATGATCCGGTCACTGAACTTATGTTAAATCACCACTAGAGGTCATCATCCACAACACTCTCAAGACTCTCACACTACACAGTACATCCTGGACTACATTTCCCATGCTCCATTGCACCGATCACTCACAGCTGCCATCAATTACACACACACAGCACAATCATCAGACATGCATTATAAGCTTGGACTTCCTTTCACACACGGCAGAGTATTGTTCTGCCTATATCCCTCTCCTAGCGATAGCTGCATACAAAATCCTTTCTGTGTAAGTTCTCTTAGTCTTGTCTTAGTTTTTAGTTTTCGTAGTCTTGTTTCAGTTTCTTGTTATCATAGTTTTGTCTCTGTTTCTAGTTTTCTTAGTCTTTTTTAAGTTTATAGTTTTCATAGTATAGTCTTTTTCTTGCCTTTCCCTGTTAATCGTGTTTTGACACTTTTGCTCTGGTTACTGGATTACCCCTCTTGCTTAGCCCTCTGGATATTGTTAGCTCATCAAGGACCCATGCTTGCCCTAGGATTATTCTTGTGTCTTGTCCCCTATATACCTGTTATGACCACGTCTCTGTCTAATAAAAGTCTCACAACTCATCAGCCTTGTTACACATGTTACATGTACTTACTATTATAATAACAATTAATTGTGCATTATTACATGCAAGTAACACTAAGCCAAACCCTAATCCAAACCCTAACCATATTGTAAGTAGCCTACACGTAGTTAATTAATATTACACAGTACTTAAATGTATAATTACAATGTAACAAGGACACCTTGAAATAAAGCGTAACCTTTTTAAATGATAACCAATGAAACCTGTATGTGCAGCACAATATGGAAGAAAATTTAATTTAAAGCTGTATTTACTTGTAGTCTGAGTTTGGTCTTGTAACAGGCTTTCTTGTTCTGTCCTCGTAGCTCCAGAGAGCCGGTCGACTGAAAGTCCTGATCCATCGCACTCTTCTCCAGAAACACAACCCTAGATGGAAGACCCAGCTTCCTGCGGTACCACTCGGCCTCAAGTGTACAGGAGACGGCTGGCAGAAACAAACAAACAATCAAAACATTTACAATGTGTGAGCTTCAGACCTCAATACTTTTTTCTTTTATTAGTTTAGTAACATACCATCTACAGTAGCATCTTGTCTGTCAGCATAAACAATACAGAATACATCTGGACTAAATCCTAAGCACTTTTCACATTGAGAACAATAAGTATAACAGTAATGTTAACTATATTAGCATTTGCACTAACGGATGATAGCCTTCTGTTTATTGTGAGCATATGCTGCTATAATGTTGTTTGCTGCTTAAAACCCTCAAGCGCTTTACAATCAGGTGGATTCTGATTGGCTGTCAATGTTGTACAGTTATCGTTATCATCCTTGGTGTGAACAGCCCTTTAGACTAAATAATACAAAATTACAATAGATAATGATTGTATGTCAATATATCAGAGCATAAACAGACTTACTGAGTTTGGGGTTGTAGGTGGAGGGGTTTGCTTTATATGAGAAACACGCTTCTACAGTCAAGCTATAAAGGATGCAAGATTAAACACTCATTAATATTTCCCACATGTCTAGCACATTTATGACAGATGCTTTTTGAGCTCTTGATTTGTCAGGATCTCACCAGACGCTGTTGCCACATGTTTTCTTCATCAAGTCGATCTCCTTTGGTGTCACCTTGATGTCTTTCTTGATGCTAATAACTGTTTTGGACCTGCACACAAGAGGGATGTTATATAGCGCTATAGCATCTCAAAACATCTTTAGGAAATGACTTTGACTTGAGAAGTGAGCTATCATCACCTGTATATGAAAACTGTGTCAGAGAGCGAGCCCACGGCGAGATCAGGGTACGAGTTCTGATCCAGGTCCATGTTTCCAGCCAGAGAATAGCCAAACATCTTAATATTGTGCAGTTTACCCTCCAGTATCTGCAAGATCAGGTCAGATGTCTTAGTGTTTGTAGACAAAGTTAAGGCTGTATTCGTTGTTTAATAACAAAGACTAAAAAATGTAAAATTATAATAATAAAATTAAATTTTATTTATTTATTATCTTCAATATCCTGAAATATATACAGTATATACATACATTGAAGATAAGGGATTTTATATATGGTGTGTATAGTTCACAACAGAGTAACATCAGACAAAAACAAAGTAGAATCATGACCAAATTAGATTTTGATATATAATGAAATCTCTAATGTATAAAATCAAGTATGTATCTATTTTTTCGCCAATGTTTTATGCTTAAAATGGAAAAGCTTTTAAAGAGGATAACACGAAAATGAGTCTCCTAGTGCCATTTATTCCTTTCAGTTCCACCAATATTTGATCCAAGTAATTTCTCACTGATATGTTCCATTAAAACTGCAGACAGAAGAGAAAACGTGACAGAGACAGAGAGTGGAGAGTGTCTAACCTGAGCCGGTGTGGTATTGATGCCGTCAGCAGATCCGTGGTAGATGTAGACGCTCCCAAACCCTGAGTCTGCGTAAGGAGCACCTACTGCAATATCTGAGACACAAGCGGGAAGAATGTGAAATAACCTGAACAGACCAAACAAATTCATTATTTTGCATCCAAAGCTAACCAAACAACTCCTGCATTTAACCTTCAAAAGAATCCAGATTAATGTCTCCAATGTTCTCCACAGCCAGTCCAAACATGGAGTCTTTCGTTCCATTCAGGCGAGTAGGAGCGATGTCCTTCCACCTTCCAGCCTTATTGATGTAAACATACACGGCTCCACCCACTTCCTCATCTCTCTGGAAGAACTGGGGCGCACCAACCACAACGTCCTGCCAGCTGGAGGGACAATCAACACAGTTCAGCTGGCCATTCACAACCCACTCACTCAGTTTCAGAAGTTACTTTATTATTATTCAACAGATCTTGTGTCACCTACCCATCTCCATTTAGGTCCACCACAGCAACGTCATATCCAAAGGAGGATGCGAGTCCTGGTCCTTGCAGAACGTGTTCAGGTGCGAGCGTGGTGGACACTTCGCCCTCCTTCCGCAGAAACACCACTGCTCCGCTGTGATTGGCCCGCGGCGCTCCAGACACTATGATGAGTTTGCCTTTCTTCGTGATACTGTGGCCGGAATCTAACGAGAATCCTGTACATATGCGAGATTAAGTGTCACTTCAAAATACAATTACTGACCACAGCAGTAATTGTATTTTTTACAAACACGGATGTACTGTACATGGTTCTCATGTTCTCACCTAAGTAACTGTTGGCTGGTACTGGCACGAGATTCGGATCCAGGCGGTTTTCATCCCCGACCTCATAAGGACCGTCATCAAACAAGCCCATTTCCAGCAGAGTGTTGTTCTTCTGTTCAACACGCACTATACCTAGAGAAGGGATGTAATGGGGTGAGTGCTAAACAACAAGATTTTGCTGATACAGGAAAACAAAAGACTGAATGGTTATTAAAAATGTGTGTTTTATTTAAGCAAACCCATGTGTAAAAGAAGTGTGGTTAATTTGAAATCGTTATTTTTAATAATATACAGAGTTCTGGCACAAAACTCTGATAGCAGTCCAATAGGTCTAACTCAATCTGACGTAATGACATCATTATCACATGGCACAGCTGATTGGTTCTCTCCTGTATCAGTAGCCAATGAGCTCGCTGCTCAACATTCAAATATATGACTAGAGCTTGCCGTAGCTGTGCAGCTTGTTTCAGAAACCCTCCACCTTCCCCAGCTCCACCTGTATAGATCTACTACGAGGTGATTCATGAATACTATGGGGTTATTTAATGTATGTTATATTTGCAGCAGCAATATTTCTTACATGCTGCAGTTGCAGTGCTCCTCCTCACCAGTGGGGGTCACAATGCATACAAAACATGTAAGTAAAAACACTGGCTATTTTTTATGGATCAGTCCATCATAATAAATAAATGATAGCAGTATGATGTGTCTGTGAGGTAAGACCTTGCCAAAGGTCAAAACAGTGACCTGTGAGTCACTTCTGCTGTGGTCTCAATCTCAGATGACACACCCCAGACCACACACAGCCCATCTGACGCAGGTTCTGCTTCTTTTTTTACATCATCTTTTGCATCAAATGTCTTTTCTACCTTTCCAGTTGTATGCGCCTGGTGCTCCAAAGATGACATAGTGGAAGTCTTTAGTGAAGGTGGCAGCCAAGCCCTGCTGACAGGCCCCGAATCTTTCGTGACCCCTGGTGCGACCGTCGCAGAATTTCCAGTTCCCCCCATCCTCGTCTGACTGGCTGTCGATGCTCAGGTCCTGACTGAGCATGTAGCATCGTCCCGTGATGTCACGCGCCTCTTGAGGTGTATTGGGGAACAACAGACGCTGGTAGCGATGGGCACATGTCTGAGACAGAAATAAAAAAGCTAGAGTTGTGTGCTGATACAGTACAGAGTCAGACATTGTTTGATAAATAATACAAGTTATGACAATGTAACTTGATGTCAGGTAATTGGTAACTATGCTCTTGACGTACCACAATCTTGCCTCCAGGTCCCTGACTCTGAACAGTTACACCCATCCACTGGTTCTCCTTATTCTCCACATGAGCATCAACTGTGAGAGTCACCATGAACAGAAACCAAGGCATGATTAATTCAAGATCTGTCTATCAAAGAATCCTGCTACTGCTTACCAATAAAAGTACCAGTAGACATCTACTGTACATGCCTGGCTTTACATCTCATATGATATTGTTACATCTGTGGTACCAATAACTAGTTTTTCTGCGCACCATCATTGTCAAAGTCCACTCGAGTGCAGTCATCAGGATGGGTGGTGATGTCACAGCTGTACAGCCCACCCGTGATGTTTGCTCCCTGATTGGATAAGGCCCTGGCTCTGGGAGCACCAATCAGCAATCTGTGCAAAGAAATAAAAGAAAATAAAATAAATGAATCATTTTATTTTTTTCAGCAAACATAAAAAAAGCACTGCAAGTATCCTTTGTGGAAAAAGGCTACCCCAGAATTCACTGTGACAAGCTCAGTAAAACATACTGAAAACACACATGCAGATGTGTGTAAAATGCATGTTAAAGTTCATTAAAATTACTGTAAAATAAAGTGTAGCCAGTTTCTCTCATGAGGAGCACTATTTGCTACCATAGACGATTTTGGAACAGAGCCACAGATTGGTAGCAAGACTAAACACAGGAAAAAACCCTGTAATTATGACGTGATTATCAGTCTTTCTGATGAAGAGGATCTGACAGATTATTTCATCAGCGGGTGTCTTCCTGTTTCCAACACCCATCAGCCAGCTGCACCAAATCAATTATTGACACGCACACTGCTGTCATCACACCAGAACAAAACACACGAAGACCCAATAATGCCTCTTTTCTGAATCAACGCTGAAAATAATTTAACATGATAAGATGCATGATAAGATGATGAGATGCTGATAAATGAAGTGTTTCTGAGATCATGCAAGTGATGTTGCACTTAATATGACTGCTTATCAAAGCATAAATAGTGCTTGTGAAGTCAGAAATAAAAACTCAATACACATTAAATCAATAACTGACTCACCCAAATATCTGCATTGTATCACACTGCATAAATAAACCTAATGCATAACCAATCCCTTTTTCCACAATTCATCCCCGACACTCCTTTCCTGAGAGAAGGAAAATTCTTTCACTGCCTACTACCACAACTATACAGATTAGATTTTTCCAGTGAACGGTCAGATATAAGTCAGCATGACATTGAGGCACACAGAGGCAGATTGCTTAGCTTCACACACAGCGGTTCACAACAGCTGACTCAGCAACTCTTATTCTGATGAAACACTTCCAGAACATTTGTCTTAATTGACAACGCTTACGAATCAACTCTTCTGGGCACTTCAGTAAATAAAAAAAAAGTAAGACTTGGCTCTATCAGACACTATATTAGAGAAAAATAATATATATGGAGCTGGTTATTTGATCTCAAAATGCATTAGTTTATAAACACTGCGCTAAAAAGTGTTTAGAGGTCATAACACAACACTGTGCAAGAAACCATGCTAAAAATAGTCTTTGTTAATCAATAATCTGCCCCTGTAATTATAATATGTGTGAAAAGGAATAAAAGATTTTGGTGTTTTACTGACACATGGTCATTTCGTATGTACAGTGTTTAACCAGGATAGCAACAGCTTAATGTTTGTGGTGTTTTGCAAAAATTTAGAGACCGTTTGAGTAAAGGTGCATCAAATATTGAACAGACCAATTATTTTATTAGCTTTCTTGTTTTGAGCTTACTTGTGAGTCTTACTATGATAAAACATTACAGCAAATAGCTGGAGTCCATTCCCAGGAAGATGGGGCATGCAGGTGGACTGTAAGATTTGGAGAGCTCCAGGACCACAGCACCCCTCAATCATGGTTGGGAAATTCAACACATATCTGATGGACAACACTAGGAACGGCATGCCAGAGCTGGAGTTTGAGTGCTCAACACTATGCTCTCTACATGGGAAACAGGCCAGCCATTATGGTGTTGAGAGGTTTCATCAGCATTTCATCTGTGCACCCAGTGCCCCTTAATCTACTTTCCATGGTGAGTCTATTCAGATCAGCATGTAGACCACCAGTGGCTTACTATACTGGGACACTCCACCATACAGACCAATCAAATGTTTCATTGTTATCACTGGATAATAGGCATTGCCATATATTTCTTGATGCCTTGGGTGGTTATTGGACTGAGAGACAAATCATTAAAGTTGTTGAGAATGTGGCCAGTCAACCTGACACTCGCCGTTTCCAATCAACATAAGGAAGGACAAAAGATCTCATTAGAGAAATTATGGGAAAACAGCATTTAGCTCAAAAAGCCACAGAATGTTGCCCTGTCGTATTTTCAGGCTTCATTGTTCTTGAACAATTTGAGTTTGATTAGTCTAAGCATGCCATTGTTGACACTAAGAGGGTTTATTTAATCAGGGTCACCAGGTTTATAGTCTAACTGAGCAAAATTACTTCTCGAAAGCTATGTGCAGAGTGCACATCTATGATTATCTTTATCTTTACTTTACTTTGCACACAATTTATAATTCGAGTGAACGAAATAGTAAATCGAGGGAACGCAATAGTAATCGTGTGCACGTTTTAGTACATTGAGGGAACGAATTAGTAAATCGTGCACACGATTTAGCGTACTTTTTTTCTTGCATGTGCGGGCCTCCGTACATACTAATTCCAATTCAAATGACATTTTACATTACATTTTAAATTCATGCAGTTGTTAAACAAGGCATGTACTAATGCAATGCACATTATTAAATATAAGCATTCTTCTTTTTCCTTTATTTTATTTGACCTAACTTCTGTGTTTGAGTTCACATAGATAGACAAACCGCAGCAATTATAATATAAAAGAGTAAACTGACAGCACCCGGTGTGTGTGTTTTTACTCTTTATACCCACAGCTGGCTGCAACCTGCCACTTACACACTGTACAGTTGATTCATCTCTGCAGGAAAAACATTTTTGCTTCTAAACCTGTTTAACGAATTACAATTAACACTACGTTGTGGATGAAGAGTTTGACCAAAGTGCTTTTACAGCAAGCACAGTATTCAAAAAAATATATCACAGTAATGTCATATATCTTAATATAGTTATCTTTGAGGACATTCAGCCCTAGATAGTAATTTCCTTCTTTAAATACTACTTCATGGATACAAATACAAAAGATTATATATAAGATATTAGTCAGTTTTGGCATCAGTGTAAAAACAGATTGAAATGATTCAACTGATTGAAAAAAAAAATCAATTTGTAAAACCGTGTCATGGTCTCACTGTAAATATATTCATCCCGCACACTTTTATCCAGTGATTCAGCTAATACCTGTTTCAGACCGCTGCTTCATCACTGAAGGAGAGAAACGACCACACTCATCTGTCTCTGCTCATCACTTCAGGCATGCAGACCTTCCCATCTTTCCATTAGAAAATATACCACAGCCATAACCTTTCACTAGTTCTGTTACACAGTCCAAAAGCATCCGTGCCAAAGCTGCACCAGCTGCTGTGTGTCTCAAACACTGCTCATCTAGAAATGTGTCTTTGTTCATCACGATCCAGCAGTGCAGTCGCTGCAGTTGTCTGAGATGAGCTACACTGACAAAGCTTGATTGTGCCAGGCTTCTTGTGTTGGGTTTTGCTCTGGTTGTGTCTGGTTAAATTGGATTGTAAGATGTTACATGTGTGTTATATTATGTTGGGTTGTTTGTGTTCATGTTTGGGGTTTGATGTAATTGTATACAGTAGGGATGGGTCACTATACTTAATTAATTGGCTAGGCAACAACTGCATGATATTTAATGCAATATAATGGCTGTAGTATCTTACCTGATCTTTCACTCTCATTTTGCACATGTTTGTTGCGGATGAGACACATGCATCAGCTAGTCACTTCTGAAGTGGTCACTTCTCATTGAAGTGTATTATAAGTCAAAACTGAAGCTGAAGTTCAGTCTGCACTTGATTTTCCTAACTGTACGTGTACAGTACATTTCCCCATTCTTGAATAGACTGCATGCATGCAGTTGTCTTACAGTGTTAGACTAACTAGCATCCCATCAAATGCATTACATAAGCTACAGATGGTGTTTGTATTATGCAATAATCAGTTTCAAATACATAAATTAAAGACATAGCCTTTTGCAAGCGGTTTCAGTTTGATTTTCATTTCAGTGCAACCACAATACAAATCACTAGAATCTCTAGAGCTTAAAATCTTCACACACCTGAGGAGACCAACACATTCACACAAAAAGAAATGAAAATAAAGAAAAGAGAAGGGGCCTGTAGCGATCTATCTCTCGAGTTACATGAGCACAGATGGCCTGATGTGTCCTGGTCCAGTGTAAACAAATGCCAACCTGTTCATCCACCTCTGTGGATACTCACAGCATCAGAGACATTCGGGAAGTCGTGGCCTAGTGGTTAGAGTGTTTGACTCCTTACCCTAAGGTTGTGGGTTTGAGTCTTGGCAATACCATGACTGATGTGCCCTTGAGCAAGACACTGAACCCCCAACTGCTCCCCAGGCACTGCAGTATAAATGGCTGCCCAATGCTCAGTGTGTGTGTGTGTGTGTGTTCACTGATGTGTGTGTGCACTATGGATGGGTTAAATGCAGAGCACGGATTCTGAGTATGGGTCACCATACTTGGCTGTCATGTCACTTTACATGTTTTGTTTCTTGGGAATCATGTGGCTTCCTTCTGATGGATTATAAGAGTCGATGAGCAGGTTGCTTACACACCACAGGAAGTTATAAGAAAGGCAGGAAGGAAGACTTTTTGTGTGGCACACTAAATTCTACTTGTATGGCATCTGCCAGGACTCCCAAAGATACACTTAAACAAGTGCTTAAATAAGAGCTGCTTTGACTCAGAAACAGAAATGCACACATATTGCTACAGCTGATAGTTCTCAGTACAGTGTATCAGATACTGCTTTCACTCTGGAAATGACCTGTGTGAACCATTGGCAATGCATCCAAAGATTGAGCACCAGCATACACTGGTTTGCATACATTATTCACACAATCAACTAATTCCACACGAGACTGGAGATAAATATGAAAAGGCCTAGACATTTACATCAACAGGAAAGACAGAGGGACACGTCTGGTGGTCACAGGTGCTACACACTTTCATGGCAGCGTAGATGCTGTAAACAGGTGTCTTTCACCACACACACACACACACGAGAAAACTCACACTTGTTCATTTCACACAACTGTTTAAACACTGTTAAATGCCTGTGTGTTCTATTTAACCAGTGACCCTCCACACACACACACACACACACTTAGTAAATCATTCAGCCTATTTGTTAAATGCAAATCTCAAATCATTTCAG
The DNA here is from genome assembly GCF_963082965.1 of Carassius carassius. Taxonomy (NCBI): domain Eukaryota; kingdom Metazoa; phylum Chordata; class Actinopteri; order Cypriniformes; family Cyprinidae; genus Carassius; species Carassius carassius. The sequence goes on from NC_081765.1 coordinate 4,349,216, forward strand.
CAATGCAGAGAAATATGCAAAGCAGCACATCATTTCTTTCATCTTAACTTTTTTAACTGCTCTTTTACAAGGGGGCCAAATTGTAAAGTTTTTTAGTAAACTTGTCTTTACTTAACTGTGTTTTGAATGTCTTTACATTTCAAACTTGTCCTAAAAGGAGTCCTAAGTTAATTTGTTAGTGCCCCATCCTGACAGATGTTTTACAGCCTTAGACCATATAGCATCTCACCCTTAATTAAACAGATCTGAGAGACAGGGTAAAAGAAAATGAACACAAATGACCAACCTGACAAAACGTTTGTATGCATAAAGGCATCATTGCTTCCCTTAAGAACTTTTTCCATCCATTAAGCCTTTCCATTATACACAAAATGGTTTTTTTGGGAAAAAGATGGAAGGTTGTTCAGTGGAAAAGGGTTGTTCCGATTATTAAATGTTTTCATACTAAGAAAAAAAGGTGCTTTTAAGAACTGCTTTTTGAAAGGTTCTTTGAGGAACCCAAAAAGGTTCTTCTGTGGCAGTGGCATAAATATGGTTTACACAAAACAGCGTTTTTTAATACCCATATGATTAACTCAAGAGCCAAATTCAGCAAAAAAAAAAAAAAAAAAAAAAAAAAAACCTTTATAACATGGATTTTTTGCTGAATATAACCACCGAGGAACATTTACATTTAAGATCAGACTTTACGATATTACTCTTTGAATTCTTTGAGTGTGAAAAGCCATTGTCCCCTGGAGACTTGTCGCATCACGTTGTGTGTTGTGAAGTTGTCAGTAAGTAAGCAGAAGCCCTTCCAGCAGCACACGACGATTAATGAGCTGATCACCATACGATCACTAACATTTCACCATTCAAAAAAAAAGGTTTCTTTCTTTACGAACTATTGTACTATTAAACGCATCGTTTCATGTTCTTATAGAGCAGGTAGAAGTAACACAACTGTTTAAAAATGAACGGGGCACAGGTGCAGGATGAACGGAAGATGACCTACAGAACGCATCTGCTCAGACTCCAGTGATCAGTCAGTGATCTCGATTAATCACAACGATATTCAGTAACCGATTCTACTCACATTCTCTTATCGTACGGCTGGAGCTGCCGGTGCAAGGCGAGAGAGAATCCGAAGAGGCTGCCCGGTTCACCGTTCTTCCTCAGGACGTTTCGCGTGTCCAGGTTAAATGCACTTGTAGAAGTCCATATGAGCAATGAAAAAATGCACAGGTTCAGAGTGAGCCCCATTGCCTGTTATTTATATGGTTGTATGAATATAGCCCTTGTGTGCGGTAGTGTCTGCTGCTCTGAGAGGACAGCAGTCGTGGTCTGCACTGCACTGCGCTCAATGAGAGAGAGAGAGAGAGAGCGAGAGAGAGAGGGAGGGAGAGAGACCCTGCGCCCCTCCTCTCTCTCTCTCTCTCTCTCTCTCTCTCTCTCTCTCTCTCTCTCTCTCTCTCTCCGCTGTCCCCTCAGAGCTCTGCGTCACTACTGAGAGATGGGTGAGTCTCGCCCGGTCTGGTCTCACCCCATCCACTCACGCCTGTGATTTATGGTGCTTGAATTTATTGTCAAAGTTAATATTCATAAGTGAAATCTGTGCGCATACAGATTCTGGGTATTCATTTAGATCTTGAAAATTTAATGACATTTGATAATTGAAATATGTAATTAAAAATACAATATACTTAATGTATTCATATCATTAAAATGTATTGTAGAAATTCTCTGTGTTTAGTCACAGATCACGGTCTGCACTCAGACTGGAAACATTGTGCATCTGCTCCTCTGCATATCGCTTATTGCAAGTTGATGTACATCATTAATGGTCTTTGTCAAAAAATATTATATTGGATAATTACTCATTATTAATTACTAGAGTAGAATTGTGCATTGATCACCCTTCTAAAAACTAAAATGACACTACAGCTTAGTGGACTTCACTGTCAAACTCTCACAATTAGCATTACAATAACTTTTACAAAAATATGATTTCTTTAACTATAAGACTGGACTAAAGCTGCCATACAGTTATCGTTTCAATTTCACTCATTCATTCATATATGTGCAAGTGGCAATTTCTATGGAATATCTGGGGCCAGTTGCATAAAATTAGCCTCTATGTTAAAATAATTTCTTGAGAACTAGTCTGAGCAACTAACTAATCTACATTTTTTTGTAACCGATAACAAATAACCGATAACCGATATACAGTACAGACCAAAAGTTTGGAAACATTACTATTTTTAATGTTTTTGAAAGAATTTTCTTTTGCTCATCAAGCCTGCATTTATTTGATCAAAAAAAAAAAAACAGAAAAAAAGTAATATTGTGATATATTATTACAATTTAAAATAATCGTTTTTAAATTTATTATACTTTAAATTATCATTTATTTCTGTGATGCAAAGCTGAATTTTTAGGATCATTATCACATGATCCTTTAGAAATCATTCTAATATGATGATTCATTATCAAAGTTGGAAACAGTTCTGCTGCCTAATATTTTTTCAGAACATATGATACTTTTTTAGGATACTTTGATGAATAAAAAGTAAAAAAAAAAAAAAAGAAGCTATGTTTTTAAAATATAAATATTTTGTAATAACAATATACACTACTGGTCAGTAATCTTTTTTTTCTTTCTTTTTTTTTTAAATAAAATCAATACTTTTATTCAGCAAGGATGTGTTAAATTGATAACAAGTGATAGTAAAGAAAATATATTATTAGAATATTTTATTTTATTTTGAATAAATGCAGTTCTTTTTAACCTTTTATTGATCAAATATATGAGACAGCAGAACTGTTTCCAACACTCATAATAAATCAGAATATTAGAATGATTTCTAAATGATCATGTGATAGACTGATGTTACATGTGACACTGAAGGCTGGAGGAATGATGCTGAAAATTCAGCTTTGCATCACAGAAATAAATTATTTTTTTAAAGTATATTCAAATAGAAAACTATTATTTTAAGTTGTAATAATATTTCACAATTTACTGTTTTTTCTGTATTTATGATCAAATAAATGCAAGCTTGATGAGCAGAAGAAACTTCTTTCAAAAACATTAAAAATAGTAATGTTTCCAAACTTTTGGTCTGTACTATATATATATATAGACCGAACTTTAAAAAAAAAAGTATAAATAAATACAAAAATTAGGTGACTAACTTGTAAGACTAGTCTAAAACTTAAAGGATTAGTTCACCCAAAAATCAAAATTATGTAATTAATGACTCACCCTCATGTCGTTCCAAACCCGTAAGACCTCCATTTATCTTCAGAACACAGTTTAAGATATTTAAGATTTAGTCCGAGAGCTCTCAGTCCCTCCATTGAAGCTGTGTGTACGGTCTACTGTCCATGTCCAGAAAGGTAAGAAAAACATCATCAACAAGGGCTAATGCTAACATTTTGGACAAGGCCAGTTTATTATATTGGTATACAGGTAAATCATCAGTATCGTTCAACTTTTTTATGACTTAAATCTGTAAAACCTGCACTTATGAATCTTAAAAATGTAAATATAAAATTTTAATAAAAAACAAAAACAATAAAAAGTTTTGTTGGTAGGCCCGACATGCACTACTGTGCATAGGCTACGCTACACAACAATCCTTATGTAAGATCTGTTTATGTCTTTTCTCTGATAGTAAATAAAGACAAATTGAGTTTACAATGTGACTGAAGGGCGCACTTGCGGTGGATACAGTCTAGTCGTCTAGGCTAATGAGAGCATTCTCAGTTTATTGCTTTGAGTTGTGGGCTTGCACTGTAGAGGACTGTCTACCGCATCTGAATGATTTTTAGATTTAAGGAAAGAGAGGTCACTGATATGGCTGAAATGTAAGATGTGCTCGTGTCAGGCCGAGGGAAGCATTGATCCCGTGCTGTCCATATGGACGGTTAGTTGATCAAGTGTGAACCAAATAATGTGATCCTGATAAAGAGCACACAGATGATAGTCAGCAGCTGTGACATATATATATATATATATATATATATAAATCTCAAACATGAATCATGAATCTTAGTTTATTTCAGACACCCAATATCTAAAATTATATTTAGGCAGGCAATTATAGATGCAGTATGAAAAAAAAAATGTAACCCTAAGATTTGTTTTATATCTGTAAACATATTGGCATGGGAGTACATACTAACTTAATTATTGTTTGAATTTATTTGCTAGTCCAACACAAAAATCCCATTAGTCTGTGATGCTGCACTAAACCTGTGCAGATTATAATATTTTTATTTGAAAAAAAATCTTCCTGGCAATGAAACAACATGAGATCACACACACACAGCATATGCAGTCATCAGTTCTTATCCAGGCTGGTGCATAAAGTATATCATCATCATCATTTTACCACAAAGAGTGTTACCGTAAATGGTCTATTTCAGGAAATTAATAACCGTCATCCATGACTGAAAAACAATATCTTCACCTCTGCTGATCAATATGTTAGGATCCTTCTGCGGTTAAGACATGTGGTTTGCTGCATGTACGCCGGAGGTAGTCTGAGGCGGACTGTCACCGGACTAATGATCTTGGCGACAGGGAACGGGCCAATAAATTTGGGAGCTAACTTATTAGAAATGGAACGGAGCGGAATGTTGTTAGTAGAAAGCCACACTTTTTGACCCACAACGTATATGGGAGGCTTCGACCGGTGGCGATCGGCCTTGGCCTTGGTGCGCGCCCTCACCTGGAGCAGAGTCTCATGGCCTTTGGTCCAGGTGCGGTGGCACCACTGGACAAAAGCATGAGTGGAGGGGACCGCGACTTCAGATTCCAGACTAGGAAAAACAGGTGGCTGGTAACCTATGCTGCACTGAAACGGAGAGAGGCCCGTGGCTGACACTGGTAATGAGTTATGAGCATACTCAACCATAGAGAGTTGTTGGCTCCAGAAAGATGGATTCTTGGAGACTAAACATCGCAACGTTCTCTCTAAATCTTGGTTGGCCCGCTCAGACTAACCGTTGCTGTGTGGGTGATAACCCGAAGACAGACTAACCGTCGCTCCTAACAATTTACAAAACTCTTTCTAGAAACCACATCTACCAGGAGGCCATGTAACCAAAAGACGTGATCAATAACAGTGACCGCTGTCTCCTTTGCTATAGGCAATTTGGGCAAGGGAATGATATGCGCCGCCTTCGAGAATCGGTCCACTATGGTCAAAATGACCATCATGCCATTAGAGGGCGGTAACAAAATCTAGAGCAATGTGGGACCAGGTTATCGAAGGGACAGACAGCGGTTGAAGAAGCCCATCTGGAGGTCGGTTAGATGACTTACCACTGGCGCAAACTGAGCAGGCCAAAACAAAATCGTGAACGTCACGAGCCATCAGTGGCCAACAGATTCGTTGCTTTTCTAAGCACTTGGTGCGGCTTATCCCTGGATGACAAGCTACATTAGAGCAGTGACCCCACTGAATAACGTCGGACCGTAACTCCTCCGGCACAAACAACCGATTCAGTGGGCACCTGGGCGAAGGCATTACCCCTTCTAAGGCCATCTTGACCTTCGTTTCGACCTCCCATATGAGTGATGAGACGACTATACTCTCAGGTAAAATGCACTCGGGAGTCACCGGGCATTCAGAAGGATCAAAAAGATGTGACAAAGAATCGGGTTTGACGTTTTTGGAACCCGGGCGGTACGATAGGGAAAAATCAAAGCGACCGAAAAAAAATGCCCACAGAGCCTGCCAGGAGTTTAGTCTTTTGGCAGTTCTAATATATTCTAGGTTCTTATGATCGGTCCAGATAATGAAAGGTACCCCCGACCACTCCAACCAGTGACGCCACTCTTCCAATGCTAATTCGACGGCCAACAACTCTCTGTTACCAATGTCATAATTACATTCAGCAGGAGATAAACGATGAGATCAAAATGTTCATGGATGCATCTTGTTGTCTGAGGCAGCAGTTTGGGAAAGAACTGCACCTACTCCCACCTCTGATGCGTCGACCTCCACCAGGAACTGACGTGTGGGATCAGGGGCTACTAAGATGGGAGTCGAAACGAAGTGGCTCTTGAGGTTGGAAAATACAGTTTCGGCTGTATAAGACCACCTGAACGCAGTACTGGGGGAGGTCAAGGCGGTCAGAGGTCAGACTACTAGGCTGAAATTATGAATAAAACGCCGATAAAAATTGGCGAACCCCAGAAACCGCTGTAGGGCCTTACAGGAATCTGGACTTGGCCAATCTATCACAGCCTTAACTTTGTCAGGATCCATACGTATTCCCTCAGATGAGATGATGTACCCTAGGAAGGGAACAGACTGTGCATGGAATACGCATTTCTCCGCCTTGACAAAAAGCCCATTCTCTAGTAATCTCTGGAGCACTCGTCTGACGTGTTGCACGTGTTCCTGGAGAGATGAAGAAAAAAATCAGTATGTCATCCAGGTAAACATATATAAACTGATCTACCATGTCTCTCAACACGTCATTCACAAGTGCTTGGAAAACCCCTGGCGAGTTGGAAAGCCCGAACGGCATCGCCAATTATTTAAAGTGCCCTCTAGGGGTGTTAAAGGTGGTTTTCCACTCATCCCCCTTCCTGATGCGAACCAAATGATAAGCGTTACGTAAATCCAATTTTGTGAAGACGGATGCTCCCTGTAACCTTTCGAATGCTGAAGAAATCAACGGCAAAGGATAGGTATTCTTTACCGTGATGTTGTTCAGCTCTCGGTAATCAATACAAGGTCGCAGGGAACCATCCTTCTTACCCACAAAAAAGAATCCCGCCCCCGCTGGAGAAGAGGAAGGGTGGATGAACCTCGATGCCAGAGAATCAGAAATATATTTCTCCATGGCCTCACTCTCCAGAATGGAAAGAGAGTAGAGTTTCCTTTAGGCAGGGACTTACCTGGAACTAAGTCTATGGCACAGTCATAGGGACAATGCAGAGGAAGAGAAGCAGCACGGGACTTACTGAACACTTCCTTCAGGTCCAGGTACTCCGCGGGCATGTTTGACAAAACCGTAGTCTCTTCCTGAAAGAAAGAAACAGACACAGTAGGACAAGCAGAAGCTAGACAAGACTCATGACAACGTTCACTCCACAAGGTGATGGTGTCCACTCGTGGGTTGTGCTTCACCAGCCAGGGATGACCTAACACAATGGGTGCCACAGGGGAGTCCATGAGGAGAAGGGATAGTGTTTCGGTTGACATCCCACCCGATAGTAGCCTCAAACTTACTACCGGGCTGACTCTTTTACCGGACATGTGAGCAGAAGATGTCCAGAGCCACCGCAATAGAGACACAGTCCTCAGGACCTCCGCCTCTCTCTCTCCTCCCGGGACAGTCGAGCTCTACCCACCTGCATGGGTTCGTGATAGACGACAGGACCGACCATGTTCTCCCGGGTCGAGTTGCCACTCTCCGGGGTACTGAGAACGCATGTGTGACCGGCCTGTGCCCCCAAATGGTTAATCTGAGCATCCACATGGAGCACTGCTGCTGCTGATCGATGTGGGTGACGCTGTGGTGAATAAAGTCCGTGAGAGAAGTGGAACTCGCAACCTCCATGTTGGTCAGAGCGTTCTGTAACGTATGAAAGGAGGTGAGGAAGCAAGTGCGAGTAAAAAGAATTTATTAAACAGTCAGACAAACAAATAACACGAAGACAGGAGGCTGGGTGAATCTTGCAGGTCTGGTAGCGATCCGGGAAGTGACAATGCTCACAGGTGATCCAGGGTGTGTTGGTGAGTAGGCAGCAGGAGAGCGTGACACAGGAACTGCGGTGGGAGAGCCATGAAGGTGAGTGGTGAAGTCCGTGGAAGTTGAGGAGTGGACGGGGTTCTGAGACAAGACAATCCAGCGATGAGAAGAACATGAAACAGGAATGAGAGAATGAGGAAGTAACACTTGGGACTGCATACAATGCTCTGACAAACACAAGACGAAAGACAGGGCAATAAGTAGGGAATGGGTAATGAGTAGCAGCTGGTGAAAATGAACAATTAACGGAGACGCCCACATGAAACAATCAGTGCTGACGCAAGACACACAATCACTCCACCCACATAGTGCAAAACCCGAGGCCACAGTTTACCAACCGTGACATATATTAGCCGTTAGGATTTGTAAATAATGTTCAAAGCCAAAAACATCAGAAGTGACATAACATATGGCCAAGTATGGTGACCCATACTCAGAATTCATGCTCTGCTTTTAACCCATCCAAAGTGCACACACACATCAGTGAACACACACACACCGTGAACACACACCATTAGCAGTGGGTAGCCATTTATGCTGCTGCACCCGGGGATTCGGTGCCTTGCTCAAGGGCACCTAAGTCGTGGTATTGAAGGTGGAGAGAGCACTGTACATGCACTCCTCCCACCTACAATTCCTGCCGGCCCGAGACTCGAACTCACAACCCTTCGATTGCGAGTCCGACTCTCTAATAATTAGGCCACAACTTCCCAGTACAGAGAGGGTGTGAATTATGTTCTGTTCTGTTGAGGATGGAAGGATTTTGTTCTCAGATCATGACATTCTTGTGCCTTTGCACGACCTTGTCACCTTTATTTTATTTATATAGCGCTTTAAACAAAATACATTGCGTCAAAGCAACTGAATGAGTTCATCATTGGATTCAGTTATGTCATCTCTGTTCAGTTAAATAGTGTCTGTGCATTTATTTGCAATCAAGTCAACGATATCGCTGTAGATGAAGTGTCCCCAACTAAGCAAGCCAGAGGCGACAGCGGCAAGGAACCGAAACTCCATCGGTGACAGAATGGAGAAAAAAACCTTGGGAGAAACCAGGCTCAGTTGGGGGGCCAGTTCTCCTCTGACTAGACGAAACCAGTAGTTCAATTCCAGGCTGCAGCAAAGTCAGATTGTCCAGAAGAATCATCTGTTTCCTGTGGTCTTGTCCTGGTGCTCCTCTGAGACAAGGTCTTTAAAGGGGATCTGTATCTGGGGCTCTAGTTGTCCTGGTCTCCGCTGTCTTTCAGGGATGTAGAGGTCCTTTCTAGGTGCTGATCCAGCATCTGGTCTGGATACGTACTGGATCCGGGTGACTGCAGTGACCCTCTGATCTGGACACAGACTGGATCTGGTGGCCACGGTGACCTCGGAACAAGAGAGAAACAGACAAATATTAGCGTAGATGACATTCTTCTAATGATGTAGCAAGTACATAGGGTGTTATGGGAAGTGTTTCCGGTTCCGGTTTACCTAATTAATGCAGCCTAAAAATCCTTTAACGGATTTGGATAATAAAAGCATATTAGTATGTTATGTGTATGCCAGGTTAAAGAGATGGGTCTTTAATCTAGATTTAAACTGCAAGAGTGTGTCTGCCTCCCGAACAATGTTGGGTAGGTTATTCCAGAGTTTGGGCGCCAAATAGGAAAAGGATCTGCCGCCTGCAGTTGATTTTGATATTCTAGGTATTATCAAATTGCCTGAGTTTTGAGAACGTAGCGGACGTAGAGGATTATAATGTAAAAGGAGCTCATTCAAATACTGAGGTGCTAAACCATTCAGGGCTTTATAAGTAATAAGCAATATTTTAAAATCTATGCGATGCTTGATAGGGAGCCAGTGCAGTGTTGACAGGACCGGGCTAATATGGTCATACTTCCTGGTTCTAGTAAGAACTCTTGCTGCTGCATTTTGGACTAGCTGTAGTTTGTTTACTAAGCGTGCAGAACAACCACCCAATAAAGCATTACAATAATCTAACCTTGAGGTCATAAATGCATGGATTAACATTTCTGCATTTGACATTGAGAGCATAGGCCGTAATTTAGATATATTTTTGAGATGGAAAAATGCAGTTTTACAAATGCTAGAAACGTGGCTTTCTAAGGAAAGATTGCGATCAAGTAGCACACCTAGGTTCCTAACTGATGACGAAGAATTGACAGAGCAACCATCAAGTCTTAGACAGTGTTCTAGGTTATTACAAGCAGAGTTTTTAGGTCCTATAATTAACACCTCTGTTTTTTCAGAATTTAGCAGTAAGAAATTACTCGTCATCCAGTTTTTTATATCGACTATGCAATCCATTAGTTTTTCAAATTGGTGTGTTTCACCGGGCTGCGAAGAAATATAGAGCTGAGTATCATCAGCATAACAGTGAAAGCTAACACCATGTTTCCTGATGATATCTCCCAAGGGTAACATATAAAGCGTGAAGAGTAGCGGCCCTAGTACTGAGCCTTGAGGTACTCCATACTGCACTTGTTATCGATAGGATACATCTTCATTCACTTCTACGAACTGATGACGGTCATATAAGTACGATTTAAACCATGCTAATGCACTTCCACTGATGCCAACAAAGTATTCAAGTCTATGCAAAAGAATGTTGTGGTCAATTGTGTCAAACGCAGCACTAAGATCCAATAAAACTAATAGAGAGATACACCCACGATCAGATGATAAGAGCAGATCATTTGTAACTCTAAGGAGAGCAGTCTCAGTACTATGATACGGTCTAAATCCTGACTGGAAATCCTCACATATACCATTTTTCTCTAAGAAGGAATATAATTGTGTGGATACCACCTTTTCTAGTATCTTGGACAGAAAAGGGAGATTCGAGATTGGTCTATAATTAACTAGTTCTTTGGGGTCAAGTTGTGGTTTCTTGATGAGAGGCTTAATAACAGCCAGTTTGAAGGTTTTGGGGACATGTCCTAATGACAATGAGGAATTAATAATAGTCAGAAGAGGATCTATGACTTCTGGAAGCACCTCTTTTAGGAGATTAGATGGTATAGGGTCTAACATACATGTTGTTGGTTTAGATGATTTAACAAGTTTATACAATTCTTCCTCTCCTATAGTAGAGAATGAGTGGAACTGTTCCTCAGGGGGTCTATAGTGCACTGTCTGATGTGATACTGTAGCTGACGGCTTAATGGTTGCAATTTTATCTCTAATAGTATCGATTTTAGAAGTAAAGTAGTTCATAAAGTCATTACTGCTGTGGTGTTGGGAAATGTCAACACTTGTTGAGGCTTTATTTTTCGTTAATTTAGCCACTGTATTGAATAAATACCTGGGGTTATGTTTGTTTTCTTCTAAAAGAGAAGAAAAGTAATCGGATCTAGCAGTTTTTAATGCTTTTCTGTAGGATATGTTACTTTCCCGCCAAGCAATACGAAATACCTCTAGTTTTGTTTTCCTCCAGCTGCGCTCCATTTTTCGGGCTGCTCTCTTTAGGGTGCGAGTATGCTCATTATACCATGGTGTCAAACTGTTTTCCTTAACCTTCCTTAAGCGTAAAGGAGCAACTTTATTTAAAGTGCTAGAAAAGAGAGAGTCCATAGTTTCTGTTACATCATCAAGTTGTTCTGAGGTTTTGGATATGCTAAGGAATTTGGATACATCAGGAAGATAACTTAAAAAGCAGTCTTTTGTGTTAGAAGTGATGGTTCTTCCATACTTGTAACAAGAAGTAGAATTTACAATTTTGGCTATATGAAGTTTGCAAAGAACTAAATAATGATCTGAGATATCATCACTTGGCTGAATAATTTCAACACCATCAACATCAATTCCATGTGACAGTATTAAATCTAGAGTATGATTTCGACAATGAGTAGGTCCTGAAACGTGTTGTCTAACACCAATAGAGTTCAGAATGTCTATAAATGCTGATCCCAATGAATCGTTTTCATTATCAACATGGATATTAAAATCACCAACTATTAAAACTTTATCTGCAGCCAGAACTAACTCGGATGTAAAATCACCAAACTCTTTAATAAAGTCTGTATGGTGCCCTGGTGGCCTGTATACAGTAGCCAGTACAAACATAACAGGGGATTTATCATTAACATTTGTTTCTTTGGATAATGTTATATGAAGTACCATTACTTCACACGAGTTATACTTGTAGCCTGCCCTCTGAGAAATCCTGAAAACGTTGTTATAAATTGAAGCAACACCTCCACCTTTGCCTTTTAGACGTGGCTCATGTTTATAACAGTAATCTTGGGGGGTGGACTCATTTAAAATAATGTAATCATCAGGTTTTAGCCAGGTTTCTATCAAACAGAGTACATCTATATTATGATCAGTGATCATATTATTTAAAAAAAGTGTTTTCGTAGAAAGGGATCTGATATTCAATAAGCCAAGCTTTATCATTTGTTTATCCATATTGCTTCTGTTTTTTATTTACCTTAAAGTGGAAAAACTATTTGCTGCCAGCCAGTATCTCCCTGAAACACTCTCCTTTCAGGATTGCCAAATTATCTTAAGTCATAGCAGAGTCATCTAAGCCTTGAATGGCAGGGCCCTTGTGTGCAAGGAGACTCGTCAGCCCACACTCTGGTCTGATAGCACAGGAAACGGGAAGAATGTGAATGGCACTGTTGTGTGAGCACTTCTGATTCACTGTGTGTGCACTTACAGTCTCTCAACATGACAAAAGACTGGAGACCAACTATGTGACCTATGAAGAGAATTTGACCCTGCAAGTAGATGTGACGGGATGTGATTGTGAGGTCATCAATGCACTGTGCATTATGAACTTGGTACAGTCACAACAAATCAGGTAAATTGCTTCATATAGGAAGAAATATTAATTTGAAAGACTTGAACTGACTGATAATCTGAAGTTTTTTTCTTCTTCTATAAATCTTGATAGTATCAAGTAATGCTAGATGCTCAAGAATCATTAAGTACATCTTTCAAAAGAGGATTAAACATGGTTTATGATGACCAACATTAACTAAAACTTTATCTTGGAGATAATTATTAAAGACACACAACAGCTGCTTTGCTAACCAGGACTGTGTGAGGCCATTTGGGGACACAGTTGTAAATCCAGTGTGATTTTATTTTTTTTTATTGAAATGTGACATTTAATGTCAGGCACAAATAAATAAATAAAATAATAATAATAAAATCCAGTGAGCGAGAAATAGACAGGTCTAGATATTTTTACAGAAAATGCTGAATGGTCCGTCAGTCGCTGCTGTCTTTAAACCCCCCCCCCAAATACACCTGTCATAGCAGGTGTCAGCTGCTGACAGTCACACACTCACTTCGGGGGTTTCTGAACCAAAATGTGAATCAGCACAGTGTCTGTGAGATGCATGCAAAGAAATGACACATTGTCAAACTGAGGAACATCTGAAACAATCAAATATCAATAGTGCTAGTAGATTCATTCAGTAGTGTTTCTGTATCACCAACTCATCCACCAGAGACAAAACCAAACATATTCTTCTTTAAATGCTTTTTAGAAGGTACGGGTTACACGATTAAAGAGATTTTAGATGACTATACTGCACTCTCTCATTCTTTCCCTCATTCACTAGACTAGTCTTTATGGTGATAAGAAATGAGGACGAGGAAATTAGGGTTTCATCTCCATAAGCATCAGTCAGCTGTATGCAGTCACCATACAGATTGATTTCATCATCAAGTTAGTTTTGAGTCATTTCCATATGTGCCAGGACGAGGAAACAGAGGATCCTCTGACAGAATAACAAAAGCGGCCACCAGACACCTCTGCTCCAGTTTAACTTCAGCAAAGACACGCTTTCACACCAGCCAAAATACCTGCAAAATATGTGTAAAACTAAAGGTGCTCATAGGTAATTTAAATAAAATAAAACAGTTTCACATTCCCATGTCTTCTCAAATATTAAAAATCGACAATTATTTAATACTGTATACTCCTTTCTAGAGTATTAGAAGGAATCAGACTTCCCAAAACAAAACAAAACAAAACAAAACAAAGCAAAACCTCCTCCTGGTCGTTGATGTATAATTATACACCTACCAGGTCAATTTTTTAAACTCTTGGTATTATTAGCCAGTAACTAATTAATTAATTATTTAATTCTTCATTGTGTCAGTTAGGCTTACTAAAAATATTCTAATATTAAACATAATAAATATTTTGTGAATAAGTATATAAATAAAATGAAATTCTAAATGTAAAAAATAAAATCTGATTCCTGTATTTTTGTTCATCTCATTATTTATGATTAAATATATGATATAAACATGCTCTCTATCCTGTTACGTGTTTCAATTTCAACCAATGAAAATCCTATCAGTTGCTCATTCATTACTTATTTGTGATGTCTGCTTTGGGTTGTGTCTGAGTTGTGCTGACAGTTTATTTTGGGACATATTTGGGGAAGTGTGACTATCTGACTGCGAGGAGACACAAGTAAACTCATTAACAGCATCATTTAACACTTGCATTCTTCACTACTGTATCTATGTGTTCACCACTTAATCATTCCAGCTGAACAAACAGAGATTGTTTAATATCGTGGCAATTTTCTGTTTTCAATAAAGACAAAAGTTTTTTGAATATCTATTTTCTTGTAAGAAAAAGGTGACAGTCATGGTTGCAGAGTGTGACCAACTCAACATTTATACCTTTATACCAAATGCGAATGCTTTGATCCCATCCAATCACAATGAATAATCAACATGTATATGTCCATTTAAGGTGTCCAACTATGTCTTCTAGATGTGTTTCTAAGAAGCCAGGATGTCTAAGAAGCTAAAATACCATTTCCTGTCTCATACTTGTCTTGCACTTAGATCTTGTGACAAACATAAGCATATTAAAGGCAGGGTAGGTAATGCATGTATAAACAACTTTCTTCCAAATTTGTTTAAACTTTCTATATATATCAATGCATAATTAAAATGTAAGTACTCTGATAAAAAGAGTATAAAAATCGAGTGACTCTAGACCGTTTAATCTGTATTAAACACAGCTCATTATTTCCATTTCGGGACGAAACATAGGATTGGCTTAGGCGACTGTCACTCTCTCGCAACCATGGCAACCACCCTTTTGCCACACATGACCTGCCCACTTGCGCGTGCACGTTTGATTTGAGGAATTCAACAGGCACGGATCCTAGGAATACCAAAACAATGGCAGAGAAACAGCAAGCAAAATGCACAGTACCATCCTATGCAGTTAGTGAAGGCAAACCAGGCAAAAAAAGGAAAACAGTAACAGTACAAGAAAATGCAATGAACAAAAAGTCTTTGGATAAACAAAGAAATAAAACGCGAGTTTATATCGGCGTGGCTTTCCAGCGATGGCGAGAACTGAGGGAACTCAAGGGGCTGAAAAGTGACTCCTTGATGGCTTTATTTCTGCTGGACAGGTAAATCTTTCTTTTTTGTATTTTGATCATACATATTTTTTCATGAAGCATGTGTCATTAGCACACGTAGCTGCGTAATATAGCTAACATAACATTACTTAGCGAGCCGTAGTAGAGGCTTTGGAAGAAGCCCAGAAGGGAGGGGGTGGAGTGAATGGAAATAATGAGCTTTCTTTAAAACAGTCATGAGGGGTCTACAGTCACTCGATTTTTATACTTTCTTTTTCAGAGTACTTACATTTTAATTATGTATTGATATATAAATAAAGTTTAAACAAATTTGGAAAAAAAGTTTTTTATACATTGTTTTACCTACCCTGCCTTTAATGAGGTGAAAATGAAATTTCTTCCACAATTAACATCAGCAAAAACACTTGAATTCATTGTGTTCTGTGTAATAACAGTTTATGGGAAATATGAGCCATAAAAAAACTAACTTGCCCTCTGAACATGAAGGTCATCAGGTGAGCTCAGAATTAAAGGCATAGCTCACCCAGAAATTACAATTCTGTCATCATTTACTCAACAACATGTTATCCATACAATGAAAGAATAAA
This sequence comes from Carassius carassius, assembly GCF_963082965.1. Classification (NCBI taxonomy): domain Eukaryota; kingdom Metazoa; phylum Chordata; class Actinopteri; order Cypriniformes; family Cyprinidae; genus Carassius; species Carassius carassius. The sequence goes on from NC_081765.1 coordinate 4,364,931, forward strand.
GAACAGAAGAAAGTCATACAAGTGTGGAACCACATGAAGGTGAGTAAATGATTACAGACTTTTATATTTCAACTTATTTATTATTGACTCTCAAAACAAGTGTGTCTCAGTTTATCAAAAGGACTACATTCATTCACAAGACAGGGAAAAAAATAAAGGCAAGTTCATGTAATTCTCAAAACAATTCTAATAAAAATGGCTTTTGCTATTCAGAAAGATATGCTGCCACTTTGCTGTCATAGACCAATTACACAACTGAATATAAGACAAAAGTGTGAGAGGCGTGAGAATCAATTTATTTTTTATCATTATTATTATTATGTTTATTTTTTTTTAAGGTTAGCCAGTTCACAGTGCAACAGCAAAGACCGATTCTGCATAACATCTAGCTAGAATTAGCCAAATATATTCCGACCACAGTGGAAAAGGACCACAACATTAATGACTTCTACAGTAACATGCTAGCACGTGCTAGGCAGACACGCAAGTAAACCATGCGGCCTGTGATATAAGCCCAGGGAAAAGACTGAGTCTGGGACTGAGTTTTCCTTGCATCATTGGCTTGGTAAAGTGCTGAGTTTGATCTCAGTGAGCGCTTCCTGGCCGGCCAGTGTTTTGTGAAGCGTGGGTTGCTGTAAATCCACCCAGCTCCTGCAGCACAAAGGCTGGGCTCTGGTTTAATAGTGATGGGGGTGGGGCTGTAGAACACTGGGACATCACTACATTCCTTCTCAGACCGCTCCTGCCGCTGATGCAGGGAATTGTGGGGGATCCCCTTTTGTTGCAGTTGCAGGGTGGTAAAATACAATCACTCTTGAGGTCAAAAGGAAAAGAGTCCATTGGAAAGCAGCTATATCTGCTGGATAAATATGTGTAGGCACTCCTTATTATAACATGCACTGAACGCTGTCAGAATAGTTTTCTCATGTGATCACAGGCTTCATATCTGCCTCTGTTCCCAAGATTCCATGCATACTGATGGAAGAGCTTGTGTTCAAGGAATGATCAGAGTTTAATATGGCTTAAGCTCTATCAAATACAAGTGTTGCATATTGTAGATTACTGCAGAAAACCATTTGGGCATGTTCCTCTTTTTTGAAGTCATGTGGGTTTAAAAGCAGAAACATGAAGCTTTCAGTAAAGTGCATAAATGATATTTTGAGAAACATTTATAAAATATGTGTTAAGTGGAACTACTGAACCTCTAATTATTCTTCACCAATGTAACCCCAAGTTATTTTCTTGTATTTCTGGGCTAATTTTCTGGAAGTTACCACAATGTTTAATAAGGCAGAATGAGGCACGTGAAAGGCAACTGAAAATGAAAAGGACGTTTGAAGATTTTAATGCATTTTGGGATTGGCATTGGCATTATCATTATCACTGATGAAACATGAAGTTTCTTGTTGGCCTTCGGTTTTGTAAAATGTTACAGTTCTCATCACAGTCAACAACAGCAGTTCTTACACTCTTAATCAAACTTGCACTCCTTTCTCTCCTCAGAGTCAAACACGGGCAGTTAGTTGTGTCTATGTGAGCCGTGAACAGAGCAGAACAGCATCCTGTGCAAACATGAGATTTCTTGACCCTGCTAGATTTCCTCGACAGTAACTGGGATAAACAAACATTAACTAGCTGTGTACTTCCTAATTTGTCCCGCTCCACATATGGTCAGCATGTTTGAGTAACCTGGCGGAATTTACCCACAGGGCTTGACACAAGTTACCAGGGAGATGAATAGCTCAGTGGGTTCTGGTGCTCTCTGTAGGACATATGAATATGTAATCTGAAAATAATGAAATCACATTTAAATATGCATCAGCGTGAGGAGTGTGCACTAAAGAAAAAAGTCTGCAGTCACTCGGTTACTGTTTATTTTTAATACATTAACATGCTTTAACGATGCTAAAAAGATCAAATTTACAGCACTAGACACAATCTATTAACTACTTGCTTATTAGCATGCATATTACTAGCACACTGGCTGTCTATTAGCACTTATAAAGCACATATTAATGCCTTAATCTGCATGACTATATCCATATCCATTAATTGACCCAAAACATAACTACTAAAATAACTATCTTATTTAGCATCGATAAGCAGCAAATTAGGAGCTTACTGAGAGAAAACTCTTAGTTAATACTGAGTTTGTGTTCCCTAATCTAAAGTGTTACTGGTAGAGCTATAGAAAACATGGATGCCAGTTTATAATTTGTCAAAAATTCAAAATGATTAAATATACATGATTTACACCATCCCCATGAACCCATTCCCCCAAACTCACTAACCTAGATTCTTTTAAAGCCACAAGCAAACAATAAGGAAACATTGTATTTGAAAAAGGCAAACAAGTATTATAATGTATGTATGTTAACAATAAAAAAAACTGTTGAATCAGAATTATTTTTGTGAGTATAGTGGATAGTAAATATAGTTTCTATATCAAATGAAACAAGAAAATTCAAACAACACATATTTTGTCATTTAACATGCATTGATATGACAGCAAGTCAGTTATCAACTAGATGCAAAATAACCCTTCCTTACTTCATAAATGTTTATCCTTTATCTTTTCATTCACAGAGCATTCATTAGTCATCTCAAGAAGGTGGTGATCATGCATAATATTGATTTCATCACTCATCTAGACTATGCTGTGTGACTAGACTAAATTTGTAAGGCCCCATCTTGAGAGGTGATTATTGTATTAAGTGTTGGGCTGCAGCAGGGATCCGGGGCTCATTACCAACACACAAACGTTATATCCTAGACTTTCAACCCCGCACATCTCTCACACTGATATCGTTTAGCATCTGCTCATTTCAAATGTATATCTTCACATCTACAGGTGTCCAAAAATAACCTGTAAGTAAGACAAAGATATGAAAGATGGAATTTATTTAACGATAGTCAAAGTCAATGTCACCTTTATTTATATAGCGCTTTAAACAAAAAACATTGCGTCAAAGTAACTGAACAACATCCATTAGGAAAACACAAAACAGTGTCAATAATGCAAAATGACAGTTAAAGGCAGTTCATCATTGGATTCAGTGATGTCATCTCTGTTCAGTTAAATAGTGTCTGTGCATTTATTTGCAATCAAGTCAACGATATCGCTGTAGATGAAGTGTCCCCAACTAAGCAAGCCAGAGGCGACAGCGGCAAGGAACCGAAACTCCATCGGTGACAGAATGGAGAAAAAAACCTTGGGAGAAACCAGGCTCAGTTGGGGGGCCAGTTCTCCTCTGACCAGACGAAACCAGTAGTTCAATTCCAGGCTGCAGCAAAGTCAGATTGTGCAGAAGAATCATCTGTTTCCTGTGGTCTTGTCCTGGTGCTCCTCTGAGACAAGGTCTTTACAGGGGATCTGTATCTGGGGCTCTAGTTGTCCTGGTCTCCGCTGTCTTTCAGGGATGTAGAGGTCCTTTCTAGGTGCTGATCCAGCATCTGGTCTGGATACGTACTGGATCCGGGTGACTGCAGTGACCCTCTGATCTGGACACAGACTGGATCTGGTGGCCACGGTGACCTCGGAACAAGAGAGAAACAGACAAATATTAGCGTAGATGCCATTGTTCTATTGATGTAGCAATAAAACCGGTTCCATTTTACCTAATTAATGCAGCCTAAAAATCCTTTAACGATAATAAATGGCACCCTCATGTTGGGGGTTGTGAATAATTGTAATGCCCTGAGTTCATTGATCTGCATTAGGATGTCTCACTGATGCTGAACAAACACAGTTCTTCTCCATATGGCAGATTATAAACATGGTGAGATGTCTCAACAGTGTCACTTTGATCATTAAGGCTTCTGTCTGTACAGAACTTTGGATATCAAGGTTGAAAACTGAAGAGTTATAAATAAATAATAAATAAATAATATGCGCCTAAATTTATAGGCACAGTTCGTTCAGAAAAGGAAAATTCTGTCATTTTTTACTGACCTTAAAGTTGTTTCAAACCTGTATGAATTTCTTTTTTTTCTGTTTAACTTAAAAGAAGATATTTTGAAGAATGTTGGTAACCAAAAAACTGCTGTTAATCATTGACTGCCAAAAAAATACTATGAATATCTAACATGGTTTCACCCACATTCTTCAAAATATCTTCTGACATATTTTTCATTTTGGTATGAACTGTCCCTTTAGGATTTATATATATATGAATTGCAATTAAAATGTCCGTCCATTTGTATTACACACACAAATGAACTAATGAACTTGTGATGCATATATGACCGTCATAAATAAATGAAACTGATAAGATTTCAGTAGTAACAAACCGAATGTGTTTTGAATACACAATAAATAGGTTTATTTTGTTCCACAGTCAGCCATATATTATAACAATATTCATACAGTGAAAAAAATGCAACATCTAAGTTAAATGGCTTTATTCAAGTCAAAATGATATTTTATTATGATTGCTGAGCACCAGTTTACATGTACAGTTTTTATTATGACACTATACATTTGTTTCACAATGAACAGGTTCTAATGTGCATTTTGATAATGTGATTATTTAAATGTAAATGCTTTTTTGAATGCAGAAATCTTACCTGTTTCATTCGTGTATGACTAATATTTAATTTTCTTAATATTGTTTTTGCACATATACAGACTTTCTTTTCATGCATTTTACCATTATCAAGATCATTAAAGCCGAAATGTGTGTTTGTTTCCTCAATGGTGGTGCTAAATTTTGTGTTGCAAAATTGTGCTGTAAAAATAAAGTTGTGGATCTACTGATGTGTGCTCATTTAACTGTGTATAAAAGGCAGATACTGGAGGAAGAACAGTGCAGCCCTGGACTTGATTTATACATCAGATGCTCTGCTCTCTGGATCCATTAGTGTGAACCAGGGCCGGATTCGCTTGCAGACTCTTGCACCTCCCCCACTAGTTATTGATCCTAGGATATTTAGGCTCGGTGCTCCAATAATGGGCAAAAATGGAGAAATCCTCTACTGTTCTAGAAAAGAGAGCATGCTGGGACACAATAGCTTGTAGAGTCTCTTTGTGGTTTTGTATTCTGTATGCTTTAATGCTGCCTGTGATTGATGATGACTGTAAGAGTGTTCACCTTTGACCCCTCACTACAGTACAGCCTTAACACTGATTCGCCCCTAGTGACTGATGATGAATACCTAATGAATACCTTTAAATGCTTTTTAATGTTTATTACGCATTTGTTCATGCATCCCACACAGAACAACAAAGTCCTCTTTTATCATTTGTATAGTTATAAATGTCAGTGTGCTTAACAGTCCACTGTAGCTCAGTTTGAACTTATTTTGAACCCAGAAAACCTGCATGAAATGAAATTCATAGCTGTCATTTCATCAGAGGAAGAGGAGTACTAGAAAACAGCTGAGGCAAGTATGAAGGCAAGCATTTAGATGTTGGTAACTTATAAAAGTGTTAGCTTAAAAGGTAAAATAACAGATTTGACCCAATCAATACATGATGTTTGTGTCACTGGTACTGAAGTTTATAATATATTATGCTTTACTCTGAATTCTTCTTGAAATAAAGAAGAATAGAAAGAATGAATTCAAAATATTATTGTCATTTAGAATTTCCACCATTCCAAGTGCATGCAGAGGGTAGAAGAAGTCTGCAAATCAGGATGCAGCCATAGACAAACTTAATAGAAGTCACAGAAAAACAGCAACAATCTACTGAGAGAGAAAAATAAATAATAATAAACACTGATAACTTAAAATAGTTCCCGTTGGAATTCTATAACCTACCTATTTAATATTACTTATCCCCCCCTCATTTTGTTTAGACAGGTTAAGCATTACTAACAAAAAATTCAATTAAATTAACATTAGTTCACTCTTAAAAATAAAGGTGATTCAAAAGGTTCTTCAAGCAATGCCATAGAAGAACCATTATTGGTTCCACATAGAACTGTTCAGTGAAAGGTTCTTTAAAGAACCATCTCTTTCTTACCTTTTTATAATCTGAAGAACCTTCTTTGGCCACAATGACCCTTTTGTGAAACAGAAAGGTTCTTCAGATGTCAAAGGTTCTTTATAGAACCATTTAGACAAAAAGGTTCTTCTATGGCATCTTGAAGCCCTTTTATTTTTAAGAGTTATTTTTCAGTTAACACTAGGTTTATGTGTGTCATTGCTGTTCCATTGTTTATTGTCTGTGTGAATCATTTGAATTAGTATTGTTCTATTTCTGTATATTTTATCCATCCAAAACAAAAAGAAAGTTGGAACACAGAGCTTCTAGGAACAGAATTTAACTAACAACATATGTAAATGAGAACAGAGAAACTGGACTGAAAACACAGGTCATTAAATGCAAAGAAATTGAGAAACTAATCAGGGACAGGTGAGTGTAATCAATAAACCAATGAGTAACTATGACAACAAATGAACAACAGAAAGATCTAAACAGAGACGTGTTATCTAGTCACTGGTGCTAAACGTTTAGCTTTATTCATAATAATAATAATAAAAATAAAGTTGAAAGTGAAATCTTAAATAAAAGAAAGAGAAATCTGAACTTAAACCTTTAATAATTCTGTGAATCAGAGTCAACATTCTTAAGAATGACACAGTTGTTATTCTACATTAATATAATATAATCTGTTTCTGTTACAGAATCCAAAAAAGCGTGATTAATGTTTACAAAACATTATTAGCAATTAGCATTCCTGCTACTGCTTTATGTGCCAGCACACATTTACGTCTGAAAGAGTCTAATGTACCGAATGCAGTGGTGTGTGTGTGTGTGTGTGTGTGTGTGTGTGTGTGTGTTTGAGCTGAGGAGGGCTGTGAATAGAGAACAAGGTCACTGTTCTTTATTGTTGTGACTACAATGCATGAAATAATTCAATAAAACAAATAGCAGATTCCAGTCTTATCCTTATCTGTCTCTTCTGTCTTTCACACTAATAACTCCCTAAAAGACACAGAAAAGTCTGAGAAATATAGAAAGCATTAGAATGAGAGCCATTCTAACATAGTGTGCTAAATAATTCATCATCTTTTTATGATTGATTAAACATTTATGATGAAGTCTGTCCATCGGCAGGATTCCCAAACAGATGAAACTGACCATAGGTGAGTCAAGATGAAGTGACCAGCAGCATTATTTGTCATCATTTGTACCACTTTTGTTTTTCTGAATCCTATCACATTATACTGAGATTGAATATAAAAAAACACATTTTTGTAATTCTGCAGGCTTTTTTAAAACCAGCAGGAATCTTCACACGACTGTCATTGAGCCACTGTGGAAAGATGTTCAACTTGTGTGGAATAAGCATGAATAATCCTGAGACCATAATGCAACACAGAGTGGTTGATTTTATGATGACAACATGACTTAAACAATCATACTCTAACTCGAGCAAATATGAGCACTGACATCAGCCATTATGCCACCTGCTCGCTGCCTCATCTTGTTCCTTGCATCTGATTGAACAGTGTGTCAGCACGGCATGCTGCAATAGATCTCACAAAACTGTTATGTGCATGACAACCTAACATTTGTACATCCCGTGTAAATTCAATAGAAGCAGTGTCCATAGAAATTGATAGAATTTATACGTTTATGCATAAATCTTAGGTTAGGATGGTGGAGCCAATGCCAAATGCTTCTGTGAAAACAGTATCAAAACAAGTTCCTATACGTATATGAATATTAAAACTCAGCTGTGATTTTGATAGCAGCTGAGTATTTGAGGACTATCTCAATGCTGCTAACAACTGTCAACCAGTCTACAATGTGAACAAGTTAGCGTGTGCTTCAAAGGCACATCACTGTTAAAACTGTAAAATAGATAAATGAATTAATTGATAAATTAATAAATAAAGTGTTTGTCATTTTTGCAGAAGGAGAAAAAGAATACGGTAAAATATGTTTATTGATTTACTGTGAGCTACCTTACCTTATACAGTACGATTAGGGTTAGTAAGTGATTTTTGCACACTAAATGTTATCATATTGTTTATTTCTTGTGGTTATAATTTTGAAACCGTAAGGATTTTATTGTTATTGAACACTTCACTGTAAACTAGATTATTCCTATAGTTATATTCATATTCTTAGGAAGCTAATTATTATTGTTGTTATATCCATTCTGCTTTGTATGGCTGTGTGAAGAAGTAGAAACATCACACAGACGGCTGCAGTTACACAAATAGGCTACCATACACAATATTTAAGACATACAGATACACAAAACAATAAGCTTGACAATGAATTTAAAATTTTATTTAACTTTAAATAACAGTTAGCTTATAGGTGTGCACATTAAGCTATGGAGACAAAGTTTTGTGTAAAAAGGCAGCAGTTGTCTTTTCATTGCGCGGAGAGCAGAGCCTCCTGCCGGTTCACTCCTGGATCTGCTGCTATGGTCCAAGTAACTGTCTTAATCTGAATATATCAAGAATATTAATTAGGAAAGTCCACGCACATATCCTTAGTAGCCCAATAATATGGATGAGTTTAGCTTTTAGAAAAACTGTATCCTAAATCCCATAGCTGAGTCTGACCACCTGTTTACGAGTGTCTCCCTTTCAGCCAATCAGGCAAGCTTACTGGGCGAACTTTGCGTGATCTAATTAATATTCATGAGCTGTGTGCTCTCAATTAGTGGGATGCGGTCAGCACACTGGATGTGATCCCGTGCACTGTCAGTAGAGGAGCTGTTGATACTCTTTAGTTATTAGATTAGATTAATTATTAGATTAGTTTAGATTAGATTTAACTTTATTATCACTGCACATGTAAGGTACAAAGCAACGAAATGCAGTTAGCATCTAACCAGAAGTGCAATAAGCAGTAAGTACAGAATATACAAGGTCTACAATATGTACAATAACTATACAGATAAGTATCATGGACATAATTTACAGATTTTAAATACTATTAGCATGATATACAGATAGGTGTGCTATGAACATACTATACAGGTGGATTATGTAAATGTGTATGTACACTATAGGCAGAACTATGAACATATGAACATAATTACACTATTGCTATGGACAGTAAAGTGCATAGAACATATTTCAGTGTGCCAATGGATTATTCAGTGTTTCTTGATGAACAGACAGTAGTGCAAGTAATAACAAGTTACTGTTTTTTTGCTTGTTGTAAATAAATCAGATTGAAAAATACATCTTTCAAAGATGATTTAGACTTTGATCTGTTGCTGTGTGTGTGTATATATACAGTATATATATAAAACATATAATGTTAAATGCATTTTATTTAGCCTGTTTGACTGCATATTGTGTCCGATCGTATAGCTAAGATGATAAATTATGAAATCTGGGCGTGTATCAAAGACACTATTCTCTAGTCATTATCGGATACATTATTTGATTTTCCATTTGTCATTATATTATTATTATAATTCTATTAATTTTTTTATTTGTATGTTCTTTTTTATACGAAAAGCCCTTTCAATGAAATGTGCTATATAAATTACTTGTGTAAAGTAACCTAGCCTAAATTTTACTTGATTTTATAAATGTATGTATTTATTTATTTCACCATCATGCAAGGCACATTAGACAATCCCTGCATATAAAATCTCTATTTAATCTGATTTACAAAATAAAGTTTTCATCTTTTTTATTTGGTTACCCACACAAATCAGTCCACCCATTTAAGCCCACCTGCAACTATCGTTGCCACAGTTTATAGTTGTCATTTTCCTTTTGTAAGTATTTTTCTAGATGTTATCCATGTTTTATTTCTCAGTGACATGCAAGTAAACAACCAAATAAAGGATTTCGAGAAAACAAAATAAGGTATTCACTTCCTTCCTGTCACATGAGGCTGTTCCAGGAAGCATGGCGCACGCAAACCCTCCCAAAGAAATGTCATTTTCATATTACTAATAAGTATTTATTGTTGACATATATATATATATATATTTAATCATGAAGGTCTCTAGAATCATCCAAACAAAACAAATCTTCCAGGAGATCTATATTTTTTCTTTATACTTAGTCAAGTACACAGTATACGTTTCATTTTAATTGGTCAAGGACCCTAAAATTTTTTATTACTAGTAGTTTATGATTCAATTGTAATGCTGAAATTCAGACAAGTAATGAATTTATATTGACATTATTATATGAAATCACCTACTACAGTCAGCCATTGAATACAATGGGCCTAAAAAAAATGCGTAATTTTCTTTCAGGTAGCTACGCCCTTTTTATTATATAGATGTAATATTTTCTTTATTCTATTTATTTTAATGTATTTATTTTAATTTAACTAACCTACTTCTAAGAATGAAAATACCTGCATGTTCAATAATAAGGAAATAAATAAACAAACAATCAGGGGTGTAGCCTACACATGATAATAATTTAAATAATCATATATTTAAAAAAAGAATATAATACATTTCATGAATATCAAGGACTTTTGTCAAGGTTAATTCATTTGACCTAATCAATATGTGCCTATTCATAAAATATGTGATATTTTACATATTTACATCACAAAGTATAGTATGCAAATATGTTTTATGTGAATTTATAAAACTACTTGTACCTTCACTGCAGTACTCCTTTTAGGCTACTTATACTAAAACTGCTTACATAAGGGAAAGTTCACCCAAAAATGGAAATTGTGATTAGTTAGGTAGATATGTCTGTGTGCATGGATTGAATGGGGGTTGCTGCTGTAACAATATAATTTCCTGTGAAGGATTAATAAAGCATTTAATAAGTAAGGTTACACAATGGACTGCCTTTATTTCACCATCGATATATTATTCTAGGCTACTTCCGCTGGACACTTTCTTTAGCCAGATACTCTCAAACCAATGTCAGAAGCATTTGAGTAAGATGATGAGAAACTTAATGTCTCGAACGAGGTTTAACTCAGCAGTAAAACACAGAAAGATGTGGTCTTTTCACCGACAGGTGTCGCAGCAAGCCATGCAGGAAAGAGTTGCTTAGTGTTAAGACCTAAACAAATCTGAAGTCAGAAGTCTAATTGCTTTTAAGAAGAGACATTGCGAAATGTGCCCTTCCATTGCATTTGCTTTCCAGGCATAAAGCATTGAACCTGGTTTTGCGCGTTAAAGGTAGCCTGTCATCTGTAAAAGCTCCTGAAGCGTAACTGTGCGTGTTGGATAAAACGTTTAAAAATAAAACAGCAAACGTTACACTGTTTTAACATTTTCATGCTCCAGAATATAGACCTATAAGCTACATGAAGTATGAACATGACGACACCATGATTTATAGTCATGATTTGTCAAGCGTGTAAAACTGCTTGTCAGTATTATTATTATTAATATTATTATTATTATTTTAGAAAGCTACAAAGTGTGTTTTCATGTAGCACGGAGTACTGTAACCATCTCTCCACAAGAAATGCATGTGTGAACAGTGTGTATCCCGCATTGATTGGCTGCTTCCACGCGCACAAGTTCATCCTCCCCCGTGACGCGCGATAAATGTCCGTCCTCCCGCATCTCTGCTGACAGACAATCACAGTCCTGCTTTGCGTCGCTCCAAAGTGGAATGCAACACAACTCAGAAACCGTTAGTTTTGCGCGTTAGGAGAGAATTTATGGGTTCGCTTATTCGATGGACTTGCATTGAAGTACTTTTGCGCTTTGAGAAACATGACTGGAGTTTTTGACAGCCTCAGTACAGGTATGCATTCAAACCAGATTACCTCCAGCAGTTACCACAGTCTGCACAAGTCCAAGGAATCCCCGACTCTTCCGGTGTCCACCGCCACCGACAGCAGCTACTATAACAATAACCAGCAGGCCGGGCAGTGCGCAGGCTCTCCATACGGCCAGATCAGCTCTTACCAGTACCAGAACAACAGCATGAACAGCGTCCAGTACAACACCAAGTCATATGAGCTGGGCTTCAGCAACGCGTTCGGTTCCTACGGCACGTTCGGCTCCTGCTCCTCACCAGCTCCTGCGGATGCTGGTAAATATCTCTCTCTTGCTCACTTTGCCTTCTAACTTGTGATCACCATTGACTTTAAAATGCTAATGTTGTGTAAAGAACAACGTTTCTTGCAATGCATAAATCATTATTTGAATGCGATTCTTTTAATTGCGCATGTTATTGTAGCTAATTAATAATAACAGTATAAAATATCTGAACGCTGAAAACATTTTTGTCATTGTTTTGCATTAAACGATTAGGTTCTTTCAAGCGTATTTACAACTACGTTTGTGTGTTTTCTCCCCCAGAAAAAGAGGAAAGTGAACCTGAAATTCGAATGGTTAATGGAAAGCCAAAGAAGGTCAGAAAACCCCGAACTATCTACTCGAGTTTCCAGATGGCGGCTCTGCTGAGGAGGTTTCAGAAGACACAGTATCTGGCCCTGCCGGAGAGAGCCGAGCTGGCCGCTTCTCTGGGCCTCACACAGACACAGGCACGAACACACTCCCGCCAACAGATAGGCTTTAATTAGGATTCTGTCTAATACAAAAAAAAAAAAAATATATATATATATATATATATATATATAAACAATTTTTAAATTATCATACACAGGAGTAGCTATTATTATTATTATTATTTTGTAAAACATGATTAGCTAACTGCAGTGCTGTTCCATTATGTGTAGACTTCTGCTTGTGATACTGAGTTGTTGTTCTTGTTTTTGCTTTTTCAGGTAAAGATCTGGTTTCAGAATCGTCGTTCGAAGTTCAAGAAGTTGTGGAAGAGCGGTGAACTCCCTCCCGAGCAGCACGTGTCCTCCAGCGGGTCTCCAGCTCAGCTCTCGCCGCCTCTCGGCGCGGTCTGGGACTTCGCGCACGGCCAGAGCACGAGCTCCGTGTCCCACAGCAGCAGCCCCCCGAACACGACTGCGCCTTCATTTCTGACAGACTACCCCTGGTACTCATCCACAAACTCTGCGAGCCATCTACAGCCGCCTCATCACCACAACACAGCTGTCAGCGCTGGGACCATATTCTGACTCGACACGCAAACCGGGGAATCCATCATGTGAACTCGCATCAGATGACTTTTAGGCCTGTTTTGCAGTATGAATGGTGAGACCTCTTCACCTTCGCCACGCTGATCTTTGCCAGTGCGTTTGGGGCGTAACACTGTTTCTTGTCATGCATTGTCGTCAACAAGCAGAAACTAAAGAATCAAACATATACAATTATTTTTGTATTTATTTATTTTGTTTTATGCCTGAGACATCAGTGGATTCAAACCAGTTGTCCACTGAGCAACTATTATCCAAATCCTAGAGAGCTCATGCGGACATTAACGGAGTGAACATTGCAGCAGGGTGTAAGAGCACATGTAGCACAACCTGAAGCTGTTCGGTGCCTTCTGAAAATAACCACCGTACTTGTGTTTCACGCGCCTGTCTTTGATTATTTGTATTTTTTATTTTTCGTTTTATATTTAGTGTGTAAGGTGTAAATCAGGTGTCTGTCTCTGTGCATATGTTCCACCGCGTCTGTTTGATAATGTTGTCATTCGTATGGGATTCTCACTGTCTTACATTTTATGGGCAAAACACTAATGAAAAACACTCGGAAGCTACTGATTGTCCTAAAGTCATGATCACATTTAAAATGGTATTTTCTCCGGAGTACTTTGTTTTTGGTTATTTATTTTGAAAATCGAATGAACATTTCTGCCACTATAATGATTCAGACTTATTTAAATAAAGCCTTTCATGTGAATGCGTTTGTATGTTTCCACTCATTGGGGATTTCGAATATATGAATGTTTCTCTCTCTCTGTCTCTCTTTAGTTCATTGTTGGCATGGGATTAATTTTTTTCGCAGATCTGTCCACGCCTTCCTTTTTTTTTGCTTCGGCGCCTTTTGAGTCTCTAGTCTTTCATAAATCTGTCTGGAGACGCGATGCAACGTCTTGTAAATGTTTAACACAAAACTCACAAATTTACCTTGTGTTGACTAACGTGACAGGTGTGTCTTACTCTGTAATAAGTTGGTAGAGAGAGTTTATGCAACTTTTCTCGGGTTGCGAAAATTGCAGAAGAATGGTAGGCATGTATATATATATTTTTTTTTTTCTACTATAGGCAATTGGTCTGACTTCCCTTGCATTTTTGAAGACATAAATCGCATAGACACAGGCTCGGGCAGCCGCTACAGAGCCTCGGGCTGGGAATGAGCGCGCAAACACGCCTCGGCACGAAGCGCTCTGCTGGGTTCAGACTCTCTGGAGTCAGAGCTCTGCGCTCCAGACGTTTTATGAAGTCAGCGCAGCCAAAAAGGCAGGCTCACAGCCCCCCGAGCTAAACAACATGGAAACATTTCCCACAACTTCCACTACCCCACGCACAATACAAGGCCTTTGTAATAGGGACTTGACTGCCGTGTAATTTCCCACGCTATAAAACAAAGGAAAACTTGTTTATTTGTTTAGAAACTTAGTAGAAAATAAAATGGCAAGAATTCCGTTCTGGTGAATCTGAGTAATGCAACATGCTGAATCTTTTGCTGAAACGATGCATGCACAATTAATGCGTCAATTCAAACAAACACACAACCGGCTAAATCTTAAATATTTTATAACTCAAATAAAATTTTAAGTAAAGTAAATGTATGCAGCATACAGTGATTTTTATTATATATGTATAAAAAAGATGCTTAAAACACATCTCTTCCATCTTTATTTGACCCTCTAACTTTAACACTCACTCTTCTAATTCTATTCTTTAAAAGAATCTACCTACCTTTCTAATCTTTTTATATTCTATTTTCTTTTCATTAATTATGCAATTGTATGTGTGTGTGTGTGTGTGTGTGTGTATGTGTAAAGACCTCTAACACTAGCTTGCTCTATTCTTTTTTTATTCTATCTGTTTTCTTTATATGATTATTTAAAATCCCATGCTAGGTGTACTGTGTTAACCTAACTGAGACTTGTTATAGCACTTATATATATTGCTCTTTTGTTGTTTTTGATTGCTTCCACTGTCCTCATCTGTAAGTCACTTTGGATAAAAGCGTCTGCTAAATGAATAAATGTAAATGTATAAATGTATATTGAATTAAATTACTGAAAAAAGACTTTATAATAAACACTTAAAAATCAAGTAGAAAAACGAAGATGCTATTTCAGTTATTATTAAAACATAACCATGGATGCATTTATTACAGTGCAGGGCTTTTATTAATTATGTATGAAAAGTGTCTAGATTGCTTCTTAAATATAAAGCTGAATGCTTGCCCCGGGTAGCTACACTTGGACATTCCCGTTGTTCTTTTTGGAAAAATTAAAGTAAATATGGTAACACGGGTTGCTTTTCGTGTTACACGCATCTGTTCATCTGAGGGTCCAAAAGCTATGAAGCAGACGCATGTAATGAGGATGTATCCTGCCACATTACAAGATGCTATGGTGTGTCATCCCGTATTGAAATGTGCCCCGCAGAGATCCACGAGATCCAGACTTTGCCCGTCCAACAGTAGAAACACGACAATAAGCGCTCGGATCCTTTCAGTAAAGGCCTCAGTAACGCGCTGTTAATGCAGAACGGTTTACCCACGCCGTCCGTCCCTTGAGACGAGCTCTTGGGATCAAAAACAATGAAATATCACATCAAGTGTGGCCAAACCAGATCATGTTAACTGATATTACAAACCAGAACAAGCAGACGCTTAACCACATGCACGCGCCGTTTCTGGCAGCCTGTATTTTTGCTGTCTAGGTGTATCTGGCAAAATGGCCATAGTCGGTGTTAACATTGATTAGGTCTCTCAACCCAGGTGGTTCAACGTGGGCAAGTGTCACAGCTTGCAAATGCAAACGAATGTAAAACTGTATTGGAGCTGTCTGCAAGCGCACGCGCTGTGTGTCTTTCTCTCTGAAAGATTAGCAATGCTGTGGTTTTAGACACTTCCGGAATCCTGTAGACAACTTGAAAAATGCCATACCCCATCCCTAATTTATACTCTGATCTGTAATTTTATCCACAATTGCTCCAGTTGAGCATTCTGGCTCCCCGATCTGAAAGCCTGCAATTACTATATAATTCTTTGCAATTTTAGATGTCCTAATATGGGCTGTAATTTTTGTGCAAGACAATTTCCAGCTATTTCAAGCATCAACATTGTCAAAGTTGTATGTACATAATAAATGGTAATATCAATGCATAGTTTTTAGCATAACATCTTGACTCCGCGATAATTATATCCGTTTGGAGCCTACGCAAAATTAGCCTGAATTGCATGGTAACTGCTGCTTTAAATTTTTAAAAATTACTCATAATTTTCCCAAAGATTACCAAGATCTCGAGTGCACAATGTCATCAGCGTAATGAGGAGTAAACATTTATGCTAATAATCAGCAATTTTTTCTTCCCCATCAGCTATAAAGAGGGAAAATAAAGCAGGATTCTTCATTCCTGCTCGGAGAGCGTGTGTCAGCTCTGAGCCCAGCTAGAGGAGCCGAGGAGCCGAGGCTATCCCATGACTGCTGGATGCTCTTCTCCTGTTCTTCTGCTTCTCTCAACACTGACACGAACCTTGTAGCTACTAAAGAAGGTCTGCCACTATTTGTGTTCGCCTTTATTTCAGATTAAGGTAAGAAGGATGCGCATTCATATTAGCCTACACACATTTTATTATTATTATTATTATTATTATTTATTTATTTATTTATTTTTATTTTTTTGAGGTTTTGCGTACGTTATGAAGCGTATTATTAGGTATCAGAATAAGTGAAACAACGTGGTTTGAAATGCTTGCTTTGCATCTGGGCAAAATAGTATTTTGATATTGTGCTGTGTAGCATTATATAAATATCGCCGTATAGCATTCTTCAATAAAAACGATGTCACTACGCGAATATGGCTTTGACTGGTTAATTTAGGCTACGTGCCGCTCGCTGGAAAATCTTATTCGGTTTTGTGGAGAAAACTAAATGTAGTCTAGAGCTACCATTTGCTGCTTTGAATCAGAACAACGTGGTCTGCATCATTGATAAAGCTGTCTGAAATTGCGAGATAGTTTGTCTAGCCTAGGCTATAGAATCCAGTGGAAAATAAAGCAGCCCTTGTTCTATAATTTCAGCACTCCGACATTGTGCTTTTGCTCATTTCGATCCCTCTTCCCATTGACAATCTCTCGGTATACACCTGCAAGCAATTTGCCAGCCTTATTTATAACTACCGCTGCGCACCTATTTCACTCGCTTTTTTCCCCTTTCTTTTTTCCCCCATCGCACAGCAAATTTTCTTTCAGTGCGCTATCTCTTTTGTTAACAAAAGTTTCCACGTGCGAAAAAAAATTGCTCATAATTATCCCGTAGATGGGAAGCTGCATTAGAATAAGGAGCGAATGACTGTAATTATGTCTGGTTTGATGGGCCCTGCGCGTAATCAAGAGGAGAATAGAGTGAAATAACGCTGACCCTCTCTTCTCCACAGCTGCGTGTCGGAGAAAGAGAAAGAACAGCACGGCTTCTTCGTTTATTCCTCCCCAAGAGTTGTGCTTTGGAATAGTTTTAGAAATATATATATATATATATATATATATATATATATATAAACACACATATATATACGTCTGGAGTCGTGTTAATGAAGTCAGAGAGAACTGCTGGATCTCTGAGCTCGTGATCAGAGCGCGCGGGTCATTTCCTGCTTTGACCAGGCCATTTTTAAAGACCACACATGAAGAGTGTCAAAATTTGTCACATAAATTGCTGCACCCCCAGCATCCACTGCAATGGTAAGAACTCAACACTCAAACAGCAGATGCAATTAATTCATATTATTTCTTATACCTCACTTTCTCTTTGTATACATTTTAGAATGCTGATGTGTTCAAATCTAATTCTGACCCTACATCTCTATCATTCTTCATTTATTCAATAATAACAAATATAATAATTATAATTAAATAATAATCAAGCAAATTACAAAATCAAGGCAAAGGGTGTAATCGAATATGCCTATATCCGCGGAAGAATAAAAAACAGTCAACTGGATATTACAGGAAATATCATTCGTATAGTTGCTTCCCGGAATCTGTCTGCATCAGAATTTTCTTAAAAAGCGCATTTAAAGCATCAGCCCCAAACAAAAGACCATTGAACATGTCATTCTTTACCTATCTGCATCTGCCCCCCTCCCAGCCCCAGTCTTTCTTCGGCTGCCCCTCTATGAGCGGCACCTGTCCGATTATTCACTTAACACACAGCCTTCAAAAGCAACCACACAAGAGCAGAATAGAGCAAATAGCGGCTAAACGAAAGTGAAAAGAAACAAGTGTCCTTATTTACTGTGTTACAGAAACCACCACAAGATTAATCGGTGCTTCAGATTGCACTGAAAAGCCAGAGGTGTCATAAAAATAAAAAAAATAAAAAACACAAGACGGCCAAATTCTGCAATAAAAAAGACGATTTACGCAAATTTAATATCTGTACGGGCTCGAATGTCCAAATACAATTAATTTAAAAACGACAATTATTTTTTTCTTCTTTTTTTATTATCAGAATGTTTTTTTTATTATGTTTGAAAAGCGCGTTATCTGTAGACAACAAATCCTTTGGATATGTAAACAAGTTGGCTAAATATTGAGATAGGCCTGTATATTTCACAAAATAGGTTTGATTTTTGCATTAGTTCATTGTTTTCAGTTGTCATCAGTTACCTGAGTTTCATTCATTTATTTGGCAAAGCAATAAACGTTGCGATGACATTTTGTTACTTCTTTCATAAGCAGATTTTTACTGTTCGAGTTTACACATTATACAAGACTCCATGAAACATAAACAATAAATTAATGTGACCGATAAGCTATAAAACTATTTTTCAATCTGAAACGGAAAAACACATGAATTTTAATCAACACAATCCTGTTTAGATCCTTTTGCACACATTATTCAGCACACAACGAAAACGACTATTTCTGTACATTAGAGCTGTCAACACTTCCCATCTAACGGTGATGAGAGACGCGTTTATCTGCATCTCGGCTTCACAAACTGAGCTCAAATCCGAGGGAAGTGTTTCTGTTTTACAGTGCAGCCTCACATCATAATTTAAAGAACATTTCTTTTCAATAAAACATACAAACAGATTAAAAAAACAAACCAAATCTAAATAAGTTATATTTAAATAAACACAAAACGCCATACGTACAAAATAACTTTGCTTAAAGATTTCTGTGTTCCCTTTAAAATGGGGAAAATCTTGAATTGTTCACACTTGCTCACGGTGTGATTTATCCCGGTTGTATGAGCTCGAAGCGGAGCTTCTGGAAAATGCGCAGTTCATGTGGCTCTCACAGCCGGTTAACCAGCACTGTGTTGTGGATGGACCAACCGGTAATTCCAAATTGATCACGGGAAATTACAAATTTAAAGAAACTGAAATACAATTTTTTTTCTTTTTCTTTTTTACACAACAAAAAAGTCACGGTAAGGGGGAGAGTAGAGGCTTTGATTTGACCCACTTTCCCGGCATTCCCTTCGATTCAAAAAGAGACTTGCTTCCTCTCCGGAGCAGACGACCCTCGTTCAGTCCACGCCGGCCGGTGTGTCAGCAGGTGTCTTTAGAGAGTGTCTCCGGGTCTCCGGCCGCAGAGAGACCGGCCTTGTGTCGGCTCCCCTGAACTGGGCCATCGGTGGAGAGAGGGGCGGGGTTGTGTCAGCAGTGCTGGTTCACATGAGCTGCGGCTGCTGCATAGTGTCCTGGTGTGATGTGGGATACCACGAGGTGTAACTGGGAATATACGAGGTCGGTGTGGATGTTTTGACGCTGGCTGTTGAGTTCCAGACGGCCGCAAGGGATGGAGATCCGGTGGACAGTCCGCGCCCGTTTGCCAAAGCGTTCGTGTCTATTGTTCCTCCGCCTTGCTTCATCAGTTTCTTAAACTTGGAGCGTTTATTCTGAAACCAGATCTTCACCTAGAAATAAAGACAAGGCAAGGCAAGTCAGAGTGAGCGACAACACCTCGAACCGTTTTACCCATGATTATAATTATTTTTAAAATCATGAACTTTTACATTTGACCCAAACAGATGCGACCCTTGATTACAGGCCTGTGTTGTTTAGAGATTTCAAAAAGAACGCGCTAAGATGATATAGATAACACGTTTAAGCTTTAATCGCTGCGTAAATATGGCAGGTTTCACGTTCGTTGACTCGTTCAGAAAATCTAATTCCTTTACTAAAAAGCGCGTGAAGGCTGAGCACATGCCTGTGTCTGCGTGAGCCCCAGGGACGCGGCGAGCTCGGCTCTCTCCGGTAGAGCCAGATACTGAGTCTGCTGGAACCTCCTGTTCAGAGCCTGCAGCTGGAGGCTGGAGTAGATGGTCCGGGGTTTGCGGATCTTTTTGCCTTTCCCGTTGAAACGAACCTCTCCTCCCTCCACCACGGTGTTTTTCTCTGACTCCGGCGCTGGGAGGGAGAGAGAAAATAAGCTGTCTCACCTACTGTTCATGCAGCGCGGTTCACATCACTGTGCACAAGTTTTACAGGCGGCACTTTAGGTATAATTAGCCTTAATTGCATACATTGTTTATAGCATTACGCAATAAATAATTACCAAGCCTTTTAACAGCACATCTGGGCTACTCCAGTCCAACATTCTCGCATCGACCAGCGAAGACCAAAGACATGCATGCAGTGTTTCTTACCTGGGTCCTCCAGCCTCGTCTGCGCCAAAGCCGAGTTGTTTGGGTAAGTCTGCACGGTGCTGAGGTACGGACTGGAGGAATGGCTACCGACCGAGTTGACGTATGGATAAGGCAGAGATCTGGCGAAGGACGTAGCCGGGCTGTACGCGCTGTCGTGCTGCGGGTGACCGGACGAGTGTAAACAGTGCATTGAATAATGTCCGTGGCTCATTGATGAAGGCGACATTTGCTGACTTGGTGGCCCAAATTCCATGAACACGCTCTTTCCTGAGACTGGGCTGTTAAGACTCTCTGGTATTGTAGACATGGTCATGTCTCTCGCTCTCTCTCTCTCTCTCTCTCTCTCTCTCTCTCTCTCTCTCTCTCTCTCTCTCTCTCTCCCTGCTTTTTGTTTTCTTATATGATCCGAGTGAAGGATGGAGCCCAATTTAAGCGCAACTGATTTTTTCACTTTCCATTCATAAGAAAATGTAGTTTGTCTCTGTGAAAAGTCTAGGTACGATGCTGTGGATCCAGACAAACTCGCTCAAAGGTTTGAATCAGGGACTCATGAATATTTATCCAAGGTGGTCTCTGATTGGTCCACTCCCTCCAAGAGCGACGCGGATTGGTAATCCGAGGGTCGGGTCCGACGGACCTGATAAACTCAAGAAACAAGACCAACCTGGGACTCTATTGTGCAATGCTAATGTAGAAATTTAGGGAATGGACCTAGACACATAGGCCGTGTGGGGAGAGCTCGAACACTTCCTGACGATCCTGACCACACACAATTTAAAATATACGCATATTGTGATATTTGAGATTGGGTTTTGAATTTTGGTTTGTTAATAATACTTTTTTTGTTAATTTTGTTAAGAAATAATACTGCACATTAAAACGAATCATTAACATAACTGAACAAACATGTTCTTTCAGTCATAATTTGTTGTCATATGACCATACCATGACATTATTTGTTTTATAATTATAGCATCGACTTACTGAACAGTTATAAATAAGTCACAACAACACACAAAATTCTATGACATAAAAAAAATGTTTGATCGAATTTGACGATCAAATGTAGCATGCTCCTGAATTTTCTGCTTGTCACGGCTTCGTGAGCAAAGCATTTAACACCTAACAGATATGATTAAGTACAGGTATAAATGCCTCCAAGCGAAGATGAATTACTTTGATGATTCATTTGGTTAAAATGCTAGTCTCAAGTGCTCGAAGACACAGCTGAAACCAGCTAAATTAGCATAACACTGTTGTTTAATTTCCATACGCATAATTAGCTGTGTATTTAATACTTGCAGTGTTGTGCAGATCCGCATCAGTCGCGCGCATGGGTTGCGTTTTTGCGCTCGAGCATCAGAGAAACAGGTCGGTGTTGATACACAGCTCCTGTTATTTGGTGGATTCCTTTCAGATCTGAGTTTGGTTGACGTTGCAGTGTTTTGGTTTATATTTTACGGTTATTGTTATAGTAGTCTGCAGATTTTAGTTTTTAGATATGAACCCTAAACGCGATGAATCCACATGTGGCAGGCCCAATGTTGCAGGAAACGGTAAATAAATAAATAATAAATAAAACAACGTGAAAACAAATCAACAAATACAATAAGGTAAAACATTGTTCCCACGTTTACTACTTGCATTTATAAGTTACTGCATTATTAACAACTGTTATCATAACAATAAAACACAATTTCACTTTAGATCAAATAAAACCTTTTTTTTTTCGTTAAGAAAAAATCTCGTGGTTGCATGCAGGGCCTATAATAAATAATTCTTTACCAGACGTTATGGATCAAAATAAATAAATAAAAAACACCAAAGGTTAAAAAAAATCTAATCGTATTCATTGGCTATTACTTATTTATTTTGCTAATGAATAAACTCTTTGCTTCCACATTTAATTTGTTAAATAATGTTGCTCTTTTATCTGTCAAACCTTTGTAAAGAACAAGCAGCAGCATTTTGGCACGGTTTGGATAACTTTTGATTACTGCGACATTAATAGTAGCTACTGGTGTAAAATATAAGCAGCGACGTTTGAAAAGATTGCAGCAGCTCTTTTTCCAACATTTTGCTCAGAAACATGTTTCATGACAGCTTTATGAACAAAACGACACAGCAATTCAGTCAAACGCTTGGGTTAGATATTCGATAATAATGCGAGCTGAACTTCTGTCCGTTTAAAAAAAAATGCAATTAAATTGCAATAGAAACGTGTAGAGAAACATAAAGGCTCATATTCACGAGAAGCAGAAGAGAAGAGACGCTACCGTCTGTGTGAGGCTCCCAGCTGAACACGGATCACACATCCACATCCTCCTCTCATTTCTGTCTCTCGTTCCCTGCGGGTTTCTTTTCCCCCACTCTTCCTCGAAATGGTCATAATCACAACATGTGTGCTCTTACATTCCCTCATAATAAAACACAGTGAAATCAGGAAAAACCTCCAGAACACTGGACAATAATGTCCCTGGCCCCAGCTCGATGCCCGGATGATATGGACTGAGGACCACGCTTGACGAAGACCTGTGGATAGCCACCATCCTAAAAACGGTCCAATCTAAACCAAGTTGTATTTCAGATGACCTTTGCAATCTACCTCAGGGATCCTTCATCGGTAGTGAAAATAATGACAGTATTACAGCCGATAATTATTATCATCCGGAACGCACTGGACAAGTTAAACACGGGTTTATCGTCTTGATCTGAATTTATGAGATATGCATAACGTGTTATAAACCGTTTATAATTACGCAATGACATTATTATTATTATTATTAAGCTATTAATTAATTCATATGATTTGTAGCATCTCAGTATAAGCAGCAGAGATGTCTAAACTAAAGACATCGACTTGGGAAATAAGCAAAATGGTATAGTAATAAAACGCTTAAAAAAGGAAGTTCCCCTTCCAAATGACTTAACAGCATTAATAGTTAACTAAAGAATTATATTTTCTATGCTGAATTTCTTTTCTCCCCTTGCACTAGGCTCCTGTTTTACTACAGAATCTAAAAACATAAATAAATCTGTTTAGCACCGTTCTGTTATTCACACAACAAATCTGGAACTATTTAGAACCATTTTAAAGAGTGATTTTAATTAAAGGAGAACAGAAAAACGTTGGTCTCTATTAAATGAAAAATTGACATCTCAGAACAGTATCTTACTGTCCATGTGGTCAGTCCCTTAATAATTATCCAGCACAGTCCGGCCGTGTTGGGATCAAACCACAGCAGTTTTCAGTCTAGAAACAACTCAAAACAGCAGCAGTGAGATGACGAGTTAGAGCACTTTCCACAGAAGAGGATCATCAAGAATGAGAGTCAAACACCTGCTACGTGCACCACACCAGGTCAAGCCCACTCAGTGTGTGTGTGTGTGTGTGTGTGTGTGTGTGCTTCAGATCCAGATATGAGCTGACAAACTGCTTCAAATAGAGACAATTAGGTTTATGGCCTCATCCGTCCTTTCAGCAGGGTCTGATTCTCAACTGTAAAGGGACTTCCGAATCTGCATCCGGAGCAAATGTCAGCCAAAGTCCCTGATTAGTTTCTGTTTTTGGTGGCACAGGATTCTTTTTTAATTGTTTCAGTATGAAGCTCTCCTACCAGTTTTCTGGTTAGTGTGACCCATGAGATATCCTGTTGATAAAGGGTTCTTGAGAACAAAACCCCAAACCGGACACATGTCTAATTGTATAAAAATAAATAAATAAATAAAACAGATTTTAAGACAACATCACAATGGAACCGAGAATCAATTACAAGCATCAATTCATGGATGTCGTGTAATAAGACTTTATTTTAAGGTGTCTTTGTTACATATGTTAGCCTACATGTACTTGCTATTAAATTAACAATTAATTATGTATAATTACATGCAACTGACCCTAAGCCAAACCCTAAGTTAGTAATTAATATTACTCCGTACAGCACACCTTAGAATAAAGTACTACTGAATATGTAACTGGATTTTAATTTATTGTCAGAAGAGCACAGTGCTTTTGTGTTAGTATCTGTTGCTTTATGTTCTGGTTTCCAGTGATCCAAACAATGTCAAGAACACTTTTTACTCAATTCACATACACATAGTTGATGAGTAGATATATGCTGAATCAAATGTGAACAATTAATTTACATCAGCTTCCAAACTGGAGAAAGTAAACTTGGCATTCGGTGTGCTTTGCAATAGATAAGTTATGACAAAAATAAGTTGTAGTGCACTACACAAGCTCTAATTCAGTATACACTTCATGTGTTTGCCTCATGTGAAAGTGCATCCTACTGACAGACCCTGCATTATTATAGAGGGGTATTTCAAATTAAAGAGACACAGCACTTATGAAACGGAATATGATCCCATTATCATATTAGTTGAACACACACACACACACACACACTGAAAATGACATTATAAAAAAGCCATAGACTCCATTTAGTTTTCCTCCACCACCTATTTGGACTGAACAAATCAGGTTTAAGTGGAGCTGTTTAAATGTTATTAAGCCAGGATTAACACTGCCATCTCAAACGAATACGTCGGAGCTCTGTGTTTAGGAATGTATATCGGTCCAGGGACATACAATTACAGCTTATTTACAGAGCAGCACACACACATGCTCAAATGAATTCACTCCTGCTTTCCCAGCAGAGGCAAAGACACACAGAGCCAGATTCGATCAGACATAATGATCCAGTTTCAGAGTATCTGATCAATCCTGATGAGGATAAAACAGCTGTGGCTTTTCTGCCTTTCTCTTGGAGGGTTTTAAGCAGGCAGCACCTTCAGTTTGCTGCTCCACTGAATTCCAATGGACAAAGAGACACGTGAGAGTATTTGTTGAGACTGGGAGTGTGTGTGAGAGAGAGAGGACACTCAGAGGTGTAACCACAGATTACTGTGTCAATCAGTGTGAAACGGCTAAGCCTGGTGTTAAAATAATGCAGTTGCTGTGTTTGTAACGTTTTGTTTCCATTAGAGCATCAACGTTTTTGATAGAATTAAACATTATTTTAATCACTCATTTTTTCTAAAGTGTGACTTAATAAAATATTTTTGCAAATAATAAATGCACAAAATTTCAGTTGTTTGGATATACATTCAGGTAATTTTTTTTTTTGGTATAGTGATTTTTCTGTTTCAATCAAAAAAAATTATAATAATGTTATGTATAATGATTCCTTTGTAATGCATAATCTTTAGCATTTTATGCCTTTAATCAATCTCTAAAAATAACAGCTAATGAGCCCTTGAACCTGCAGATTCAACTCCTCGGATATCAATTCAGAACTGATTTAGCTGATTTCATTTTAAAGGTGGAGAATTATAAAATATTTCAGATATTTCATTTAAAACAACGTAATTTATGTTTGCATGTTACCGATTCGTTTTAGCTATTCTTACTCCTTTACTCAAACTTAATTTGCTGATTTTTATTCATTCTTTTTTTTTCAGCTTCAGCTGATGGGTCTCATGGCTTCTGGTTTTGATTTGGGAGAGCATTCAAATATAAATGTCTACAGAGCTGGCCAGTGGTTCACATAGAAGTGCACACATAATCACACACATGTGATGTGTTTTCTCTAGCCATGAGCTCTGTCTGCAGGTCTCTGGTATTTCCCTGTAATGTATTCATTTATTGACAGTGTAATATTACATTATTATACCACTGGATTATACTTATTAGAAAGGTATGCGTTCCTTTTAATCATTTTTATGTCATGTTTACTGAAATAAATTGCTTTGTAAAATCTACCCATCATTACGGGTTTCTGAGCAGGCTTCATTTAGTGAAAGATCACATGGCCTTTAAAAGACCATTCATTCCCTAAAATATGAAATGTAGCAGAAAATGACAGGTGTGCGTGTCGCATGATTACCAAAACTCAGGGCTGTGATGGTGTGGGCGATTGGACGGGATCTGCTCGGCATCTTCTGCTACCTGCTAATCTGCACCCATCACTCACCTGGGCCGCAGGTGAGGGTGAGCGGAGACAGAGAGAGAGCCAACAGCCTCCATCATTACCACAGCAGCAGGGGTCAGAACAGTCTGCCCAGCATCCCCCCAACTGCCCCAAAATTGCCCTCCAAAAATGACCAATTACCTGAGTTAGGTGCTACTGGGAGAAATAGAAAAATCCGCCCCAATAGATGGTTACTTAATGCACCGACAAGGAGGAAAAGAAATGACTGTGGAATTGTAACTTGAGGTATTTTTTGCTTGTTGTTGTGTCTCCAGGCTCGAGACAGGCAGTCATCAAATCTTCAAACTAAGCAGCAAATTAAATCAATAAGAGTCATAACGTGGCAAAACAGACGCATTTGGACCAGCGGCCAGCGGATGATGATTTCACAGCTGCGTGTGTAGCACTGTTGCTCCCTTACGCATATTGAAACAAGGTTTGATTACACCGTCGCAAACGCACTTCCCATTGTCCAATTAATGGCCCCACAAAGACGTGCAACATGCAAATTCAGTAATGAAATAATGAGGCGCGCGGAGCGGGCAGCGGGCGGCTGGAGAGCCGTTCTCCTTCTCCTTTGGGGTTTTGTTCGGAGTTAAGTCCCAAACAAAGACGGAGGAGAGGTCAGTCCTCCTGCACACCTGAACACGTTCCCCTCTTCCCTTGATCTACCAAGGCAGACCGCCATTAGTCTTAATAATGGAAAATTGTCATGTTGATACACGTCTCTCTCTCTTTGTGAACAAGTTGTAGGTGGAAGCGCCATTTATTTCAAAGTTCTTTGTGCCGAAAGGCCAGGGACGGTGCTTTTGTGGTGGCGAAGAGGGAAAAGGTGCTGGATGCTCTTTCCATAGTCAAGATAATTATCCCCACTGTGACCTTAATGATCCGCCCTTCTCCCCCAGCGACTTCAGCACCCCCCACCCCCCCCGTGCCCTGTGTCAGGGAATATGAAAACCCCTATAATGAAACCATTTTGGCTGATGGAAAAAGGGCTCCTCGAGCCGCACTTGCCACAAAGACGGCTCAATTATGTGAGTAATTGTGATAATTTTCCATCCATTCATGGCTCTTTCTGAAAGGGAAGGAAAGAGAGGAGAAAACAGAGAGACACTGAAAGGGAAATTACACAGACAATGTCGAGTGTGAAAATTGTTAACACAAAAATGACTGTAAGAAAAGTGTAAGTCTATAAATAAATATGTTAATGCACAAACAAAAGCGCGCGCGCGGATGGATGACCGCCATAGCGGAATAATGCCGAGATGAAAGTCAATGTGCAGCTGTCTGAAAATTAAAGCTCTTTCGACTTCCTATTGACAAAGCTGAGCCCCTAAAAAAGCTCCCCAGTGGTTAGAGATCATTTGGAGCCCTGTGACAGGAAAAAGGATAATTACCTCTCTGAGAGAGCAGGCGGACTGACGCGCCCTTCAGACGCGCTGCTGAATGCAGGAGCTTGATAGAAGGCAGGGAGAATAATTTTGTGCTTTGCTTTTTCTTTTATTCCACGAAACATGTTTTGTTGGCTGGAAGACAAGGCGCGAGCGGCGCTGAGTGCATTAAACCCTGGGTGTTCGCAAATATAAGGTTCCTCCGTCCATCATCTCGTACCTAGAGAACAACTCTGAAATGCATTAAAATGTCTCCGGCATTCTGTCGGCAGATACTGCATTATTCGCCTGTTTCCCAGCGGGAGACAGATTGAACATTTCCTCACAATGCAAAAGAAGATTCAGGACTCTTCTCGAAGAAAAGAGCTCAGCCTGTAATTTCTTTCCCTCGCTCTCACTCTCTATGAACAAAATTCATTCTGCGTCATTTCACAAATGATACATGTAAATGTTGAGTAATTCACATTCATAACCTGCGATTCCATTTTTAATAGTTCTGCAACGAAATTGGCCTTTTACGGGCGGGGGCGGGGGTGGTCAAAGTGGAAAGGGAGAAGGCGAAAGTATTCAAGAGATCTGTTGAACCCTCATGTTTCAACAAATAAAGCTGTAAGGGACCACGATATGTCACCAGCCCTCAAGATTTCCATGTCTGGACGGCACCTGGATGGCTTCAGAGCAAACCACACAATGGCATCCTCAGGTATCTTCTTACTTCTGCCTTTCCCTCCTTCCCTCTCTTCATCCCTAAACTGCTCCCACATGTAGGAGGCTTGACCCCCGGTGTGGGGGTCCACAGACATATGGCTGGATTTCTGATTCCCATTGGAGGAGGTTAACATGTTTTTCATTTTGTTCCCTTCTCTCGTGGACACATGCACATCCTCTTCTGTCCATCAGTGTCACCATTCCTAAGAACCATCAGTTATCTGAAACATTCAACATCTCCATCAAACAGTGTCCTTCAGTCGCTGACACCAACAACAACAAAAACAACAATTATCATAAGTGCTAACTTCATTTGCATTGCATCTGTCATCTTAAAAAAGACCTTAATAACCATAACAAAAGAAGACACAAAACACCTGCAAACACGACCTTAAAAATATGAATAAATAAACAGAGCAATAATCAAACGCTTGATTTACTGGCATTTCAAAAGAGTTTCACATGTGCAAAACACAGTGTTGTTCTGTGTTTGCTCATATGGGGGCCATAATATTGTTTACTGTAATGCCATACATCCTGTCTTTATGACATTCAATTAGACTGAGGGCTCATAAACGAATTAATTAATTAAAATGTAAAATTGAATCTAAGGCAACACTTTAGATTAGGGAACACATTTTCACTAATATATGTATTATTAAATAAGAGTTTTCTTTCAATAAACTCCTTATTTGCTGGTTATTGATAATAAGTAATACCATGAAATAAATACCATGGTAGTGCCAGTAAAACCATAGCAGGCCTACCTTGTCAAACAAAAAGCACTGGTAATAGTATGATATGTTTTAAAAAGCAAATCTCATGAGAGCTTATACTACTTTTATACAGCAAGGCTGATAAATACAGTTAAAGCAAGTGTGCAAAATATAAATGTTGAAGAAAAAATCAATAGGGTGTGTTTTAGTTCATCTGTGTTTTGAAGATCACAGTGCCGTCTGTATGATGGTAAAACCCTCAGACCCCTGGAGCACAAGTGACGGGTTCGAGATCCTCTGGTCTGGATGCATGAGTGTGTGTGTGTGTGTGTGTCAGCTGCTGTTATAAATGTAGAGTCAGTGTGAGGGATGAGTCGAGCTGTCTGTGTAGACTGATGTGGGCAGAGCGGCCCGGCTGCTGACTCCTCTCTAATGACAGAGAGGGTAATGACAGAGCCCCAAACAGCAGGAAGAGGAAGATCAATCTACAGCCTGAGATAGAGAGAGAGATGGAAGAGAGGGGAGGGATGCAAAAAACAGAGGAGTGAGATTTCTATTACATTGGCTCTCTATGTGTCAGCTTGCCCATGAGTGCATCTGCCTCTCTCGCCTCGCTGTGGCAGTCGGCCCACGCTACACATTAAAACACAGCGGATCAATAACAATTAACACTCCTCGGCAGTCACACCACTCACATGTGCCTCTCTCCCTCCATTCCTGCTTCTTTCTCTATTTCCCTCCGTCCATGAGCCGACTGATGGGAGCGCGCCTGGGGTCAGTGGGAATTGAGAAACATAGGGAAGGAAGGACAGAATAACGAGGGGGTGAAATGAAACGAGGCGGGAGTTAGTAACCAGCTGCCTGAGCAAACAACACACATTCCTCATCCTCAGTCTGCTGTTTTTCCTGGCACTACTGGTCATGCAAAAAAACATAAAACATAAAACTAGGCCCATCAAAAGATATCACAAGGCTGCATGCAATGAGGGCAAAGAGTCTGAGAGGCCATTGAAAACCTGGGATTTTCCCAATACCAACTTTTTCCCAGAAATGTTTTGCTAATTTGGAATAAAAATAAATAAAAAAATCGATTAATTTATAGAGGTCTTATAGAAGCAGTTTTACAGTCCTGAAAAAAGGTAACCTAAACATCATTACCTGATTTTATTCTAATTAAAAATATCGTTTAATATCATTAAATTACTTAAATACATTAATTTTAAAATAAACAAAGCAATTATTTTTCTTATTTGGGGGGGGGGTTGGGGGGGTTGAATCAGGTAGCAGGTTATCACTCATACTCACATTCACCACAGATAACATCTCCCTCCCAAAAAAGGGGAAAACTGCAGTTGCAGGGGCATAAAACAACAACAACATTGTGAGAGATTAAAAAGGAAGGAGTTTCTGAGAAAGAGAATGAAAGAAAAACAGACTGAAAAAATAAATAGTGGAAAACATAAAAATTAGCTGCAATTTGGGTAAATTTTTGGTTGATTGTCCTTTGGGACATGATTTGATCTACAGGTCTAAACATTTAAGTGTATACAAAGCCTCAGTCAGCAACAGGAAAACCAAAAACTACCAGCACAAGCAGGTGATTGTTTCTTGGAGGAGTAATATCACATACTGAATTCTCACCTGATCAGGAATAAAATGGTCACCCAGGGTGTGACCAGCAGGATCCCTTAAAAGTCACAGATCTGAAATGGAAATGGAAATGGGAATGTGCCATTTGTGCCTTAATATATCAAAAACTTTATTATGTTTTATTTATTTAATTTGAAAATGTTACTACTGACCATTTAAGACCATATATTTTCTTATTTCTAAGGCTTGAAGCACCAGCATAAAATGTGATAGACATGTCCTTGTAATTTTCAAATTATGAGTCAATCAATATGGATTTCCAGTGGCTGATCCTTAAACTATTAACTCTTATCTTATAAGCATGCATATTGGTTGTTTATTAGTACTTATAAAGCACATATTAATGATTTATTCGGCCTGGGTCCTGACCATATTCCAGATCCTTTCATTCTTGTCCCTAAACACAACTACTACAACAACTACTTTACTTACTATCAATACAGACTGTTTTGATAGTAAGTAAAGTAGTTGTTGTAGTAGTTGTATTATACAGTAACTAAAGTTTATTGAGTGAAAATTGTTCACAGTAAATATGGGTTCACTCATCTAAAGTGTGACTTCTAAACTCAAATGCTTTTATCACACATTATAGCCAGACCACCGTTTCATAACCAACACCATTTCTATAATAAAAAGCAATGAGAGTTTACAATAAGTTTCTATTTGTTACCATAGGATAACTACATTAGTTCACATGAACTAACAATGAAAATACTTCTGAATCATTTCCTAATCTTAGTTCAGTGTAAATTACTAATCCATAATTGAAGTCAAAAGTCGTATTATTCTAGGAATATTATCTAAAGGTTAATGTTAATTTAGTCATGATAACTTTTAGAGAGTTTAGCATGGTAATATACTTGGCACTGTTAATGTGTTTGGTCTCGGAGGAATAGATTTGCTACACTGCTGCTGCAGAAGAGCAAGTACTGAGACTTACTACTGCCAATACATCCACAGATATACTGCTGTGAGCATGTAAAAAATACTGCTGCTGCCAATATAACATATATAAAATAATCCCCATACATAACATGCATGAATTCACCCCAAAGCAGATCTATACAGGTGGAGCTGGGGAAGGAGGAGGGTTTCTGTAGTGCGCTACAACTGATACAGCAAGAACTAGCCCGTTTAGCAGCAAGCTCACTGGCTGCTGATAGGAAAGAAAACAGATAGCTGCATCATGTAGCTAACAATGTGGTTACTAGCAAATTAAGTTAAGGACCTATCAGCCTGCGCCATCTAGACTTTCATGACAGAACTTCATAATGGACTTCAGCTAACACGAACTAACAAATAAACAACAATGTTAACAAAGATTAGTTAAAAACTGTGAATGCTGAATATACATTATACAGTAGACTCAAAAAAAGAAAGAAAGCATGCATTCATTCCAGGTCACTCAAAAAACTGTCTCCACAATTAGTGCACTGTGAATTGCTTTGGATGTGCTGAGGCGATCAATTAACTGTGACCACAGATTAATAAAGTCATATGCTTTCACAGGCCTCTATGGACAAATTTCAGAGCAACAGTTTGTGTAAATGAATCCAGCTGTCAAACTTCTCCAGAGTGAACTAACACAAAGGACCATGTGACTTTCAGTCATCCCAGTAAAATAAAACCACACTTTCCCATCTCAGACCAGTCATTACACCGGTCCCTGGGTAATTTGTCTCTTTCCTAAATGAGACGTGGCATCAATGAATTGTTTCAGTCTTGTACAGTCTCTATACAAGACCTGCCTATCTCATGTCAACTGAGGACTCCCAATGGCTCTGTATCTGTATAGCAGCCAAACACAGACTTCAATGTGTTCCTTCAATTGTGCTTTATCTGAGCCCAAACCCAGAGGATCATAATAGTTTTGACTGTTTGAGCTCTGGGCTTTGACTGCTCTGAATGGGTGGGTATTGGGATGGAGGGGGGGTCCCAGCGTGATACAGGACATGAGCTGAATACCTCAATACCTGTCAGGTGTACGGTGACATGGCAACATTGTTTGGGGAGGTTCAGATTGATTTCGGATTGCCTGGCCTGAGCAGAGGGGGCTGATGGGAATTGTGTGATTGCTGGATCACCAAATTAAGACATGGTTTCATCTGTTGTCATGCCAACCTGCATGGAGGAGAAAAATGGAAAATCAGATGAAATGTTACACAGAGAACTGAAAGATAGGGGGAAGTCACAATGAATGACTGATGATTGCTGATAGCATTGCATATGAATGTTTACGTTAAATGTTTAAAGCCAAGTATAGAATCAATCAAACCCAGTTTTGGACTTTGGCTTGTATACTTGGGGACTAAACATATTATGTCGTATATATAAGTATTATCCTTTGGCTGAAGTTCATCCAAATATGAACGTTGTGTCATCATTTACTATAAGGTATGATGATTTTAAGATATTATAAACGTTAGCATAGATTTTCTGTAAAGCTGCTTAGAGACAATGTGATAGTCAAACGTTCTAAACAAGTAAATTGGCTTGACTACTTGAGACAGAATAAGGAATTTGGGGTAGATTAATTTAATTTGATTAATAAAGGAATAAATAAATTCACAGAGAAGTCTGTAACTAATCTATAAAGAGACACAAATCTTGGCAGAGAAGTGTCACAATCACAACTGGAGCGCGTGGAGAGTGAGGTCCATTAACCAACCTACATTACGGACCATGCCCCTGTGTGAGGTGCGCTGTGTCCTCTCCCTCTCTCTTAGATGTGGGAAATGTGCTACATATATAGAGATGCTAATGGCTTCAGTACAATTATCTCACCATTTGAGCAAATGGACTAGGCCATGCGTGTGTGTGTGATCACCTGCACCACCGTCTCAGAAAATGCACCACCCTGAATGTACCGGAGTGAACAACTTCCATGAATAAGTAACTACATCAGATTCTGTCTTTGTCATAGAGGGTCATTATAGAAGCAAAAGCTCCACAATGAGACTTTTATCTTGGGGCAGACAAAGAACAAGACAAGTCTCACTTTACAAAACACTGCGTGATAAAAAGACGGATCCACCCTATATCTGGTGTTAACCATTCATTTTATGAATTGTAGGTATGTGCTGTGCGCATGAAAGCAGCAATCAAACATTGGGTTAAGGACAGCACTGTTGCTATTTTGGATTCCGGATTAAAATTGCTTCTACTAAGGATTTGAACAAAACCATATTAAATACAGCATGTTACTTGCCCCACACCGTTTGAGCTATGAATATAAAAGCAAATGCTTGAGGAAAGGTAGATTTTAATTTAATGTGAGATAAAAAATAAAAGTTGTTAATTTATTTTACGGTGTCATTAGTATACATATTACATATACTTACTATAGTAGAACTAGTATATATGCATAATAACAAGCAGCTAACTTAAGTGATAGTTCACCCAAAAATGAAAATTACCTATGATTTTGGGTGAACTATCCCTTTAATACACTCGTTCATTAATATTACTCAGTAATATTAAATACTTGTGAAGCAATGACACCTTGAAATAAAGTGTAATCACAACTTTTTTCAAAGAGATCACACTACAGACTAGCTGAAAATAATGCAAGCAAATAATATAGTAGATATTAAGGTGAAGTAATAATTTCTACAAAGGAATTCAGTTAATGTTGCAAACATGTCTACCACAGACTACCACAATCTGACATACTTTACTGTGACTGGCACTCTGCTACACTGCACTTCTAATTATAGGCTTTGAATTGTTGCCTAAATATATTATACTGAACGAAATTATAAACGCAACACTTTTGTTTTTGCCCCCATTTTTCATGAGCTGAATTCAAAGATCTAAGACTTTTTATATATACTATAAAGGCCTATTTATCTTAAATATTGTTCACAAATCTGTCTAAATCTGTGTTAGTGAGCACTTCTCCTTTGCCGAGATAATTCATCCACCTCACAGGTGTGGCATATCAAGATGCTGATTAGACAGCATGATTATTGCACAGGTGTGCTTTGGGCTTGCCACAATAAAAGACCTCTCTAAAATGTGCAGCTTTATCACACAGCACAATGGCCCAAGGTGGTGGTGGGGTTATGGTATGGGCAGGCGTATGTTATGGATAACAATCACAGGTGCATTTTATTGATGGCATTTTGAATGCACAGAGATACCGTGACGAGATCCTGAGGCCCATTGTTGTACCATTCATCCACGACCATCACCACCATCACCTGAGATGTCACCCATTGAGCATGTTTGTGATGCTCTGGATCGGCGTATACAACAGTGTGTTCCAGTTCTTGCCAATATCCAGCAACTTCAGACAGCCACTGAAGAGGAGTGGACCAACATCCCACAGACCACAATCAACAACCTGATCAACTCTATATGAAGGAGATGTGTTGCACTGCGTGAGGCAAATGGTGGTCACACCAGATACTGACTGGTTTTCGGACCCCTGGACCCCATAATACAGTAAAACTACACATTTTAGAGTGGCCTTTTATTGTGGGCAGCCTAAAGGCACACCTGGGCAATAATCATGCTGTCTAATCAGCATCTTGATATGCCACACCTGTGAGGTGGATGGATTATCTCGGCAAAGGAGAAGTGCTCATTAACACAGAAAACTTCATTCTGTTTCATTTATTATCTTTCCTCATGGGAACCAGAAAAAGTCCCCACAGGGTCAAAAGTTACTGGTATTACTATACTTGTAGAGACATTTGCCCACTTTACGTATAATACCAGCTACACACACACACACACAAAGAGTTTTTAATAAATCCCAGTTTGACAGTGATTGAACAAATAGTGCCACAGAGCCACAGTGCTTAAACTAACCCATTACTTATAGTTGTCTTTGCATATACATACACCAGA
Source organism: Carassius carassius (assembly GCF_963082965.1). NCBI lineage: Eukaryota > Metazoa > Chordata > Actinopteri > Cypriniformes > Cyprinidae > Carassius > Carassius carassius. The sequence continues at coordinate 4,400,850 of NC_081765.1, forward strand.
TATAGGGTGGATCCGTCTTTTTATCACACAGTGTTTTGTAAACTAACCCATTACTTAGAGTTGTCTGCATATATACAAGCTAAAATTCCTAGTAACTTTCTAGCAACAGCAAGACCATGACAGCAGTACTGGAGCATGAACAAAACCTGATGATCATGTTCTTCAGCATACTTGTAGGATGTTCATGTTGTTCTTCAGTGGACAAAATAACTTCTAACCATCTTTAAAAGGAGTTCACAATTTTACAATGTTTTGCCTGTTTGACTGGTGAGCTAGAAATAGGGCAGAAAATAACATTTCTTAATTTTACATAATAAATGTCCAAACGTGCTCCAAATGTTCCAAAATCCTTTATTTATTTACAACTTTAAATAAAAAGAATTGCTGGCTTTTCAGCGTGTTCACAGATTTTGTATGTACTGTATACATTTTTAAAACTGCATGCATAAAATCTACAATCTGTGAAAAAAAAAAGTTTAAACTTATGTCAACTACCCTTGTGTATGTTCACAGCATCATATTACATATAAAAACAGATAATTACAGATTTATTATTTTTCTTTTTTATTACAGATTAAAAGAAAGACAGCGAGGTGTGTGTGTGTGTGTGGCAGGGGATTCCCAGGTTTTTGGGCTCAGAAATCTCACTGCAGTCTCAATGCTCGCCATGTGTGTGTGTATGTGTGTGTGGACACGGACACAATGGCTGTCGTCACATAGTCTGGGCTAGTAATGTGCTGAGAGAGAAGGGAAAAAAACAGATTGTACATGAAGATGAGAGCAGGTTGACTCTTACAATACTCTCATTTAGAGCGCTGAGTCTTCCAGGCTCATAGGCCGTCAGCCCCTCTGTCTCCAAGCCTCGGCCCCAGGACCGGATCTCCACCCTGGGGACAGACAGACCGATGACGCCCCCTGTCCACACATGAATCACACTCTGACACTGAAGCTTTCAGTCCTCTAAAGACATGCTCAGGGCGAACAGAGTTAGATAAGGGATAGCCTTAAATGAGGACCACCATATACAGCATTCAGCGGTCTGGTTGCACATTAAAATCAAGACAAAAAGTTATGGGTTTATATGGGTAAATAAATTATCCAATACTTTTCAGCCATTTTGCCTTTATTTTTATATACGTATATAGTGAAAGACTCATTTTTAGAGAGTGCCTACACAATTGGCCATTCAATAATTCTGCACAATTAAACTGGCCAGCATTTTCTTGATTCAGCAAGCTCTAGTCTAATACACAAGTATTAGACTAAAAAAAAACAGTTCTGCAAGCAAAGTGACTGGATTTGCCCATTTTTTCAACGTTGGAGTTTTGTTCAGATTAAAAACAAATAACCTAGAAATACAGGTGCATCTCAATAAATTAAAATGTCATAGAAAAGTTCATTTATTTCAGTAATTCAACTCAAATTGTGAAACTCATGTATTAAATAAATTCAATGCACACAGACTGAAGTAGTTTAAGTCTTTGGTTCTTTTTTAATTGTGATGATTTTGGCTCACATTTAACAAAAACACACTGTAATAATAAAAACTCCATAATCATCGGGAAGAAGGAGGCGGGAACCGGCGGACAATCAAAATGAAACTTTAATAATCAAAATAAACACTCACGGATGGCAGCCACCCCTCCACATCGCGGGCGGCCGGCAGCGAGCTCGCCCGTCCCCGGCAACTCACTCCAGCCCACCGCCTCGAGCGCCTATGGCGGCACACTCCTCTCCTGCTCGATGGCACCGCGGATTCACCACAGCGGCGAGGGATCTTCAGCAGCGCGTCCCTACTTCTCCCGGGTTTCGAAGGCAAGCCATCAAGAGCCTCCACACACAGACGTGTCAAGAGAACCACAAACAACGTCAAGCACTTCATGCTTCCTTCTGCTGACCAGCTTTTTGAAGATGCTGATTTCAATTTCCAGCAGGATTTGGCACCTGCCCACACTGCCAAAAGCACCAAAAGTTGGTTAAATGACCGTGGTGTTGGTGTGCTTGACTGGCCAGCAAACTCACCAGACTTGAACCCCAGAGAGAATCTGTGTGGTATTGTCAAGAGGAAGATATGCTTTAAGTCACTAAGCTATGTTCTTATCCAGTATGTTTCTGGCTGGTGTAGCTTTATTTGAATTTTTTCCTTTGTTCCGGCCGTGCACTGGAAAAACCCTCGCTACATCGGTTTTAAAATGCAGGTGCATTTTTTTTTATCTCAGTATTTCTTATTGTGTTATTGTAATTTTAGGGAAGAAGAAGAATTGAAATGTGGGTCACATCTTAAATCTTGAAGGACGCTGGACAACGTTGCTAATTTTATGACTGTCCCACCAAATGAAGGACAAATTGTCACCCTGAAAGCATGGGCACTAACCACTGTGTCATGACTTAAAATGCTACCTTTAATAGCTTTCTATTTCAGTTCAGAGCAGAGTTTTAGTTCAGAGTCTGCTCTGATATTAGTGTGAATTCTGTGATTCTACCATGTTGAGAATCCTGGGACAGCAGTGTGGTCAACGTAATCAGGCCTCCTCGTGTGAAGATGCTCGTTCATGATGAGGCCCTTACATGTGTTTCACTGAAAATGCTGCCTGTTTAAAATCATACACACACACACTGCAGCTGGATCGGCTGGTGACCTGTTTCCCCGCTCCGGTAATCAGCAGGGTCTGTGTGTACAGATTCTCTGGTGTGTCTGTGTAAAAATGTGCACAGGGGTCCCCGTGATCTCATGGGCCAATCAGGCCCTGAGCAGAGAGCCCAGAGGGTCCTGCAGAGCTCAGCAGAGCAGCACTGTGGGGTTCAACACTGTCCTTCTCCTCATCTTCTTCATCTCCAACCAATCGGAGAACAGCACTAGAGCCACTCTCAACACACTGCGCCCAGCAGGAAGACACACACACACAAACGCTCTTCTACACACACATCTCCAGGCAGAGAACAGCTTGAGTCCGAAAACACTCTCACATGAATTTCAAAAGCCATCAGTGTGCCACTGAATATACAATCACTCAGGCACACAGGCATATTCTTCCACAAGCCTCAGCAGGGTCTCCAATAGAGAGCCCTCTTTCTTTCTCAGACACACTCACAAATTCACACCGCAGACAGAAGCCTTCATTCACAGTAAGATATCTCAACACATACTTTCTCTCACACAATCGTTTCATTTCTCTTTTTCTGACAAATCCTGCCGTTATCATGAATCTCCTACACTCACACCCAAACACACACACAGCATTATTTCTGTAGAGCTCTAGAGGCCCAGAGTAAAGGGAAAAACACAAATTATATTTCTATATCTTAATAGTTTCTCTGAGACAAAACTGCAGTGATATAATTAGCATTTTCAAGAAAATATGAGTGGCACTTGGCCATCAAAACTCACTGACACAGTGTTGGAGGACTGACAACTTTCCCAGTAAAATATCATTTCACCTGGGCAGTAGTGTGTTTAGGCATGCCCTAAACCATTGCTGGTCTCCATTGACTTCCATAATATTTTCCACCATACTATGGAAGTCAATGGCTACCATCAACTGTTTGGTTACCCACATCCACCACCGATCTAAAGTATCCAGATTTGTTTCCCATTCTCAATGGGAATCAACAAAAAGTTGCTCTGTGTATCATCACCTAGAGCAATTAAACTGTTGTGAATCAAAGGTAAAGGTGCCCTGAGGTCAAGAGGTCATTAGGGGTAAATCTTAATCTAATACTGTAAATCTCCCCTGTGCATCCTCACTGATTAGCAGAACATAAAAAGTGAGTGTATGCAGACCTACTGATGAGGGCACGTGTATATCTAGATCTGATGTGTGTGTGTGTGTGTGTGTGTGTGTGTGTACGCAGCCCTCCAGACAGTGCTGAGTGTGTCTTTTAAAACCTCTGTGATTACCAGCCCCTGTGCGGCCCACCATTTCAACCAATCAGGTCACTCCATTGCGGCAACACGCGCAATCAGCTCATCAATATCTAGAAAAACGTGATGAACCTCTTCCGTCCAGGTGGAGGACAGACCGAATCCTTGATTGTGCAGCTGTTACTACACTGCTGGCAAGGGCCATGACCCACATTTATATAGATAGTCTCCCTCGTTCACTAGACCATTGTCTAGGAAAAAGACCAAACTAGTCTCAATTGCCAGTAAGCTGTGGTACAATCACATCAGTGAGAAAAGTTCCACTTATTTGGAAAGACATCTTCAGTTTTGGAGTAAGTTTTCCAAAAAAATCTATTATAGTTTACTCACTGTCAGATGTCATTTACTACTGTGTGGTTTGACAGCAGAGGTCACTGGTTCTTGCATGTCTCATCACTTACATCAAAATATCGTAAGTGAATGAAATTTGAGAGCTATGGCAGAATATTTTCAATGAATATAAAGATCACCTTCACCATATTTCATTGAGATAGTGAGTAAAACTATGTCAGAAACTTGGCATGGACTATTGTTTTAAAACGTACTCGGTTACTAAACGTAACCTCGGTTCTCTCTAGAAGAGCGAACGAGTACTGCGTCTTAGCTAAGACGCTACGGGAAAAGTCTCTTTTCACGAAATACTGAAGCAAAAAATTATCCTTAATTTTGTATTTTAGTAAAGCGCATTTGCAGCAGTACACAGCCATAGGCGAGACGGCTCGTTCGCTCATTGGCTTGTTCTGCGGCAACTGCACAGCCTATCGAGTGCAGGCTGATGCAACATCAGACCAATAAGGGTGCTTCGCGCCCTTCTTGCCACTTCCCGCCGAAACGGGTGTGGCCCAACCTATAAAAGGAGCTCGAAAAGGCTGACTCACCTGATTTATTTCATCGCCGAAGCGAACCAGAGTGAATCGTACGCACGGCAGAGAACGCAGTACTCGTTCGCTCTTCTAGAGAGAACCGAGGTTACGTTTACTATCCGAGTACGTTCTCTTACGAGAGCTCTCTCGTACTGCGTCTTAGCTAAAATGCTACGGGAAACCAATGTAAAACGCCGTGCGCGCAGGGATCACACACCAATAAACCTGAAGCAACGCCCAGGATTTACAGTGCACAGTCACCTGAGGGACTCACAGAGAGTCCAGGACAGGAAGGGGGAAAGTCCCATATCTAGCAACATCCGTAGATGCGGCAATAATACATCACACAGCCGAGGCAAGGCCTGACCAATGTGGCAATGCGGGTCTTATGCAATACTGCCCATATAACAGTCGGCAGCGCATAATGCTCACGAACTCAGAGTTCCCCTCAGGGCCCTGATTCGACTATACCGACAGCAGCCTTGCTTGCAAGGCAGGAACCTCCAGGTTATAGAACCTGATAAATGTAGACGGCGAGGCCCAACATGCCGCCATACACATATCCTGCAAGGAGATCCCAGTAGACCATGCCCACGACGAGGCGACGCCCCTTGTGGAGTGTGCTCTGACGCCCAGCGGGCACTGAAGGCCCCTGGAAGCGTAAGCTAACGCTATGGCATCAACTATCCATCTGGACAGAGTCTGTCTCGAAACAGCCATTCCCTTGGAACGTCCACCGAACGAGACAAACATCTGCTCCGTCTGCCGAAAGGCAGCAGAGCGAGACACATAAGCTGTGCTTACATGTGGAGATGGGCACTGAGGAGTGGGCATCGTCACTACATTTATAGCACCATCGGCCGTGGCCGGACGAACGTGCACGGGTTTCGTTTTTACAGAAACCACATGAAGCGTATGACATAGTGATTGTGGGCACTGAGGAGTGGGCACGTTTACTATGTAGTGCGCGCGATCGATTTGAGTCGCTTTTATGGGCGCGAGCCCTGTGTGAAGGGCTGTGCTTACATGTGGAGATGGGCACTGAGCATTGGGCATCGTCACTAAATTTATAGCACCATCGGCCGTGGCCGGGACACCAAAAATTACGCCTTTTTCGGGAAATATCTAGTTAAAAGCAGTTCATCATTGAATTCAGTTATGTCATCTCTGTTCAATTAAATAGTGTCTGTGCATTTATTTGCAATCAAGTCAACGATATCGCTGTAGATGAAGTGTCCCCAACTAAGCAAGCCAGAGGCGACAGCGGCAAGGAACCAAAAACTCCATCGGTGACAGAATGGAGAAATAAACCTTGGGAGAAACCAGGCTCAGTTGGGGGGTCAGTTCTCCTCTGACCAGACGAAACCAGTAGTTCAATTCCAGGCTGCAGCAAAGTCAGATTGTGCAGAAGAATCATCTGTTTCCTGTGGTCTTGTCCTGGTGCTCCTTTGAGACAAGGTCTTTACAGGGGATCTGTATCTGGGGCTCTAGTTGTCCTGGTCTCCGCTGTCTTTAAGGGATGTAGAGGTCCTTTCTAGGTGCTGATCCAGCATCTGGTCTGGATACGTACTGGATCCGGGTGACTGCAGTGACCCTCTGGTCTGGACACAGACTGGATCTGGTGGCCACGGTGACCTCGGAACAAGAGAGAAACAGACAAATATTAGCGTAGATGCCATTCTTCTAATGATGTAGCAAGTACATAGGGTGTTATGGGAAGTGTTTCCGGTTCCGGTTTACCTAATTAATGCAGCCTAAAAATCCTTTAACGGATTTGGATAATAAAAGCATATTAGTATGTTATGTGTATGCCAGGTTAAAGAGATGGGTCTTTAATCTAGATTTAAACTGCAAGAGTGTGTCTGCCTCCCGAACAATGTTAGGTAGGTTATTCCAGAGTTTAGGCGCCAAATAGGAAAAGGATCTGCCGCCCGCAGTTGATTTTGATATTCTAGGTATTATCAAATTGCCTGAGTTTTGAGAACGTAGCAGACGTAGAGGATTATAATGTAAAAGGAGCTCATTCAAATACTGAGGTGCTAAACCATTCAGGGCTTTATAGGTAATAAGCAATATTTTAAAATCTATACGGTGCTTGATAGGGAGCCAGTGCAGTGTTGACAGGACAGGGCTAATATGGTCATACTTCCTGGTTCTAGTAAGAAATCTTGATGCTGCATTTTGGACTAGCTGTAGTTTGTTTACTAAGCGTGCAGAACAACCACCCAATAAAGCATTACAATAATCTAACCTTGAGGTCGTAAAAGCATGGATTAACATTTCTGCATTTGACATTGAGAGCATAGGCCATAATTTAGATATATTTTTGAGATGGAAAAATGCAGTTTTACAAATGCTAGAAACGTGGCTTTCTAAGGAAAGATTGCGATCAAATAGCACACCTAGGTTCCTAACTGATGACGAAGAATTGACAGAGCAACCATCAAGTCTTAGACAGTGTTCTAGGTTATTACAAGCGGAGTTTTTAGGTCCTATAATTAACACCTCTGTTTTTTCAGAATTTAGCAGTAAGAAATTACTTGTCATCCAGTTTTTTATATCGACTATGCAATCCATTAGTTTTTCAAATTGGTGTGTTTCACCGGGCTGCGAAGAAATATAGAGTTGAGTATCATCAGCATAACAGTGAAAGCTAACACCATGTTTCCTGATGATATCTCCCAAGGGTAACATATAAAGCATGAAGAGTAGCGGCCCTAGTACTGAGCCTTGAGGTACTCCATACTGCACTTGTGATCGATAGGATACATCTTCATTCACTGCTACGAACGGATGGCGGTCATATAAGTACGATTTAAACCATGCTAATGCACTTCCATTAATGCCAACAAAGTGTTCAAGTCTATGCAAAAGAATGTTGTGGTCAATTGTGTCAAACGCAGCACTAAGATCCAATAAAACTAATAGAGAGATACACCCACGATCAGATGATAAGAGCAGATCATTTGTAACTCTAAGGAGAGCAGTCTCAGAACTATGATACGGTCTAAATCCTGACTGGAAATCCTCACATATACCATTTTTCTCTAAGAAGGAATATAATTGTGAGGATACCACCTTTTCTAGTATCTTGGACAGAAAAGGGAGATTCGAGATTGGTCTATAATTAACTAGTTCTTTGGGGTCAAGCTGTTGTTTTTTGATGAGAGGCTTAATAAGAGCCAGTTTGAAGGTTTTGGGGACATATCCTAAAGACAATGAGGAATTAATAATAGTTAGAAGAGGACCTATGACTTCTGGAAGCACCTCTTTTAGGAGCTTAGATGGTATAGGGTCTAACATACATGTTGTTGGTTTAGATGATTTAACAAGTTTATACAATTCTTCCTCTCCTATAGTAGAGAATGAGTGGAACTGTTCCTCAGGGGGTCTATAGTGCACTGTCTGATGTGATACTGTAGCTGACGGCTGAATGGTTGCAAATTTATCTCTAATAGTATCGATTTTAGAAGTAAAGTAGTTCATAAAGTCATTACTGCTGTGATGTTGGGAAATGTCAACACTTGTTGAGGCTTTATTTTTCGTTAATTTAGCCACTGTATTGAATAAATACCTGGGGTTATGTTTGTTTTCTTCTAAAAGAGAAGAAAAGTAATCGGATCTAGCAGTTTTTAATGCTTTTCTGTAGGATATGTTACTTTCCCGCCAAGCAATACGAAATACCTCTAGTTTTGTTTTCCTCCAGCTGCGCTCCATTTTTCGGGCTGCTCTCTTTAGGGTGCGAGTATGCTCATTATACCATGGTGTCAAACTGTTTTCCTTAACCTTCCTTAAGCGTAAAGGAGCAACTGTATTTAAAGTGCTAGAAAAGAGAGAGTCCATAGTTTCTGTTACATCATCAAGTTCTGAGGTTTTGTATATGCTAAGGAACTTGGATACATCAGGAAGATAACTTAAAAAGCAGTCTTTTGTGTTAGAAGTGATGGTTCTTCCATACTTGTAACAAGAAGTAGGATTTACATTTTGGCTATATGAAGTTTGCACAGAACTAAATAATGATCTGAGATATCATCACTTGGCTGAATAATTTCAACACCATCAACATCAATTCCATGTGACAGTATTAAATCTAGAGTATGATTTCGACAATGAGTAGGTCCTGAAACGTGTTGTCTAACACCAATAGAGTTCAGAATGTCTATAAATGCTGATCCCAATGCATCTTTTTCATTATCAACATGGATATTAAAATCACCAACTATTAAGACTTTATCTGCAGCCAGAACTAACTCAGATGTAAAATCACCAAACTCTTTAATAAAGTCTGTATGGTGCCCTGGTGGCCTGTATACAGTAGCCAGTACAAACATAACAGGGGATTTATCATTAACATTTGTTTCTCTGGATAATGTTATATGAAGCACCATTACTTCAAATGAGTTATACTTGAAGCCTGCTCTCTGAGAGATCCTGAAAACGTTGTTATAAATTGAAGCAACACCTCCACCTTTGCCTTTTAGACGCGGCTCATGTTTATAACAGTAATCTTGGGGGGTGGACTCATTTAAAATAATGTAATCATCAGGTTTTAGCCAGGTTTCTGTCAAACAGAGTACATCTATATTATGATCAGTGATCATATTATTTACAAAAAGTGTTTTCGTAGAAAGGGATCTGATATTCAATAAGCCAAGCTTTATCATTTGTTTATCCATATTGCTTCTGTTTTTTATTTGTTGAACCTCAATTAAATTGTTAATCTTAACTTGGTTTGGACGTTTTTTGTTTTTTCTAGTTCGGGGAACAGACACAGTCTCTATAGTGTGATATCTAGGTGAAAAAGTCTCTATGTGCTGAGAATTAACTGACCTCTCTAACGGGAGGCAGCTAGCAGACGGTCGGTTTAGCCAGTCTGTCTGCTTCCTGACCTGGGCCCCAGTTAGTCAAGTATAAACACTAAGACTATTTGCCAAATTTCTAGAGAGAAGAGTGGCGCCACCCCAGGAGGGATGAAGACCATCTCTTTTAAGCAGGTCAGGTCTGCCCCAAAAGCTCGTCCAATTGTCTATGAAACCTATGTTATTCTGTGGGCACCACTTAGACATCCAGCCATTGAGTGATGACAATCTGCTATGCATCTCATCACCACGGTAAGCAGGGAGGGGACCAGAGCATATTACAGTGTCTGACATCGTGCTTGCAAGTTCACACACCTCTTTAATGTTATTGTGTGTAATGTTAATGTTTGCAGGGCTGTGCATCGTCACTACATTTATAGCACCATCGGCCGTGGCCGGACGAACTTGCACGGGTTTCGTTTTTACAGAAACCACATGACGCGTGTGACATAGTGATTGTGGGCACTGAGGAGTGGGCACGTTTACTATGCAGTGCGCGCGATCGACTTGAGTCGCTTTTATGGGCGCGAGCCCTGTGTGAAGGGCTGTGCTTACATGTGGAGATGGGCACTGAGCATTGGGCAACGTCACTACATTTATAGCACCATCGGCCGTGGCCGGGACACCAAAAATTACGCCTTTTTCGGGAAATATCTGGGTAGCCGTGATAACGGTTTCTGTGTGCAGGCAAGCGGGCAACCGCACGGGCTTGCGCATTGCAAAAGACGCTGAAACAGTCAAAATCCCTGGAACTGAAACAGCGGCGCGCTTAGGTGAGAGTTTGGCCGCGACGACTCGTAGACCAGCGCTTTCCTGGGATGGCTTCAGGGCTCCCGGCCTCACCGTAATCCTCTGCTGCGGTCCCCGCGGCGCAGGGCGACGGCCGGTAGAGCGAGAATGGGGTTCTCGAGCTGCGTTGCTGAAGCTGTTGTGATAACGGCTTTTTTGTGCAGGCAAGCGGGCAACTGTGCAGGCTTGCGCGTTGCAGAAAACACTGAGACAGTCTCAATTCCTGGAACTGAACCAGCGGCGCGCTTGGGTGAGAGCTCGGCCACAGCGGAACTTGTACACCTGCGCTTCGATGAAGCAGCCATCGTGAGTAGTGCAGACGCAGCGTCATGCAGCAGGCTTTAGATGGCAACACCACTTTCGTCCGCCGTCCAGCAGAGGGCGGACAAAGGTGTGTTGCTATCGCCTGTTCCACCGGCGGGAGTGACTGGTATTTCCTGTTTTTAGCATCATCCAGTGTGGAGAATGCTAGTGAGACAGACGAACGAGTTCGAATATGGAGCGTTCAAAGCCTTTGCCACCTCTTCGTGAAGCTCAGGAAGAAATGAGGCGGGCTTTGAGAAGTACGCTCATCCGAAAGGAAAATACCATCCAGCCGGGAACGACAGGGGGGGCGCTGGTGCAGACCACTCGCGGCCGAGACTCGTCGCGGCCAGCACGAGCACGAGCCCCGGCTCCTTCTCGATGTCAGCTCGTCTGCTGGGCTTCTGAGCAGAAGGAGCGAGATCCTCGGAGCTCGCCCAGCCCTCACTGCCCGAAGCTTGCAGAGAGCGTGTGTCCTCTTCCCCCTCGGACGACGCGCCGGCAAACAGCGGGCGCTGCTCATCGGGAAGCGATGCAGGGGGGCCGGTGAAGCAGGGCGAACCGGCGAGCTCGGTTGAGCTGAAGACGGTTCCAGAATCCGCTGGAAGCGGCGCTTTTTTTTTTTTACGCAGGGCGAACACACACACACATAAAGAACAGTTGGATATAACAGAATTGAAAGGATATAGGCGCCGGACAGCGCAGCAGGAACGGCAGTGGAAGGCGGCGAAGGCCAGTAGCTTCAGAATGGCTCTTCCCGCTGATATGCTTCTCAGACGGCGCTTGCTTCCTCCGTGATCCAGCGATGCGTGAGCTTCGCTGTAGAGATGAAAAATCAGGTGAGTCAGCCTTTTCGAGCTCCTTTTATAGGTTGGGCCACACCCGTTTCGGCGGGAAGTGGCAAGAAGGGCGCGAAGCACCCTTATTGGTCTGATGTTGCATCAGCCTGCGCTCGATAGGCTGTGCAGTAGCCGCAGAACAAGCCAATGAGCGAACGAGCTGTCTCGCCTATGGCTGTGTACTGCTGCAAATGCGCTTTAAAAAAATTCAAAATTAAGGATAATTTTTTTGCTTCAGTATTTCGTGAAAAGAGACTTTTCCTGTAGTGTCTTAGCTAAGACGCAGTACGAGAGAGCTCTCATAAGAGAACCTTAAGCACTGGTCTGTTTTTGTCTAGCTAACTTGGTTCGCTCATTAAAAATACTTTAATATTTGTCTTTCACAGTATGAAAAAAAACAACAACAACAACTATGTTGTCCTATCAAACTCAGGTACCCATAAGTTTCAAGTAACCATCAGTTAGCCCTAACAAAGAATGGGAAAGCACTCTTTAATGTAAGTGTGTGTATAAATGTATGTGTGAATTTACTTTTAAATTGTAACATATTTCAATATTAGTTAAGTATGTGTTGAACCAATGTTGTACTGAGTAAGTGTCGTAACTGTAAACACCGGGAAAACTGGGATCTAGATATACCACACTGCTTTTGGGAATGTTGAAATGATTTCAGACTGCTAGTTTCATAAAGATCACCTAATTATCAATGCCCTTCTTCACCCAGTCTTTCCAGAGAAAGGGAGCTTTAATAAGACACACCGTTTAGGGTTCAACCGTATATTGAGCTATCGTTTAAGTAGGGGTCAAAGCCACACAGAGACGTTTAACCATATCTCATGTCAGTGTGAAATAATTGGATGATTTTTCACCTCTCCAACCAGTTTAGTGGACATGCTCTGTGATAGCAAGATTGAAGGCAATGCAAACTGCTCCATCATATACTTACAGCTCGCTCTGGGGAAGTGACCAGTGAGCCAGGTGTCCCAGACTAAAAGCATAATAATAATAATACAGTACATTAGTCCTAAACCAACTTTCCTCTACAGGCCTCTGTAACTTATTAGAATGTAACTCAACTATTCTATTTAAAATTCATGTTGAAAATTTAGATGAAATATTGAATAACCAGTGTCAGAAAAGGCTATAGGTTTTGATGGAAGTGAATATGTGAATATATCTTATTTATGGAAACCCCATTAAATACAATAATTATTAAATGTAAAAAGAATAACATTATTAACAATATGCTACTTGGGGCCTGTGCCAATTAGCTCGCAAATGTTAATATTCAGTTGAATTAACAAAAAACAGCGTTGCATTCATCAAAAGTGCTGAGATGAGACTTTATGCCTTTGAGAGACTTTGACAAATCAAGTTCAGAAATGATTATTTTTTTCTTCTCTCTCTCTCTCTCTCTCTCTCTCTCTCTAGTTCAGAGCATTTGACTCGTGGTGTTTCCTGTGATCCAGGATGCAGTAATTGCGTTACTCATATAGAAATGACTTGAAAGATGTTATTCAGAGTTGATGGTGTTTAGCCTTCTACCTCACTTAACATGGAGAACTAAGCATGCTTTCATCTCCAAATAAGCTTCAGAAAGGACGGGCGTTGTTAAAATAAGTCTTTCTCCTCATACACAAAGGACTGGCTTGAAATCTTGATTCCTCTCGGTGTGGAGTCATCTGAGAGGTTAGTAAGTGGACTGCAGAGACGGCAGAGAGAAAACCTCATGTTGCTCTCTCTTGCTTTTCTCTTGTGTGTGTGTGTGTGTGTGTGTTTTCTTTTTTTGCCATGACTCCAGAACAGCCATCTTCTTCACAGACCATGTCATAGAGCTACATCATCAGAGAGGGCAGGGTGGACCGCCTATCTGCAGAACACTTACACAATCACAGTCGCCTTGCCATCAACCACACCTACAGTCATGGCCAAAATGTTGTTCACTAATTACTTATTAATAAAAGGGAGAATTATAGTTTAGCTATACTGTGTTATTTATGTGTGATATGACAGCTTACTTATCTATTCAAGTTTCAACATAAGTATACCAAATATAACATGTATATACACTTAATATGCACCAATTTGGAAGTTGGCACGTCCCTCTATAGTGGTTCCCCAATTGTAGTGTTTAAGGCCCTGATTCTCTGGACCTGAAATTGGAGATTTTTTATTTTTGTAACATCAGCAGTAACCTTCTCAAATGACATGTGACTGTTTCCTGAGAATGGGGCACTTAAATAGCCAAGCATTTTCGCTCTAGCATGCCTGTCAAGCTCAAATTATGGCAACAGAGATCTTAGGAAAGATTTTTCTAAATTCGTTACATCCAAGCAGTCTCATAATAACCTCATTTCAGCATACAGCTGAAAGTTTAGCATCTGAATTCTGCACATGGAGATGCACAAAAGGCCTGGCTCAGGTCTGGTCATGTTAAACAACCAAGACAAGTGGATTGAGACGGATGCCACAGCAGTGAAACTATAGCTGAGGTGAGAAGTCAAAGGCTGAACTCGCTATTGAGAGGCATTTAGAAAGTGCTAAGGTTTGAGCTCCCAGTGCCATCAAACCATATTGGAAAAACCTCTATTGACTCGTTATTTGAGCTTATCTTTCTATGTCTGCATGACGTGAAGATCAAGTTGTCAGGACAGCTATTTTCCATCTAGTAGACAGGTATGTCACTGACAAACGTGTCAAAGCCTTCACTGGACCAAACCAAGATGAAGAAGATGTTTGAGGTGTTTACAGTCCCCCCGTAGCAGGGCTAGTTCAAGGGCTGACCCACACGTCTGCCAAGCAAAATACTCCAAGACGCATGCAATTACAGACTCAGTCAAAGGGCATGCACAATTTGCAAGCCTATTTACACAGCGGAGAACATAAGCTACCTCCCACCCTGCCAGGAATAGAACAGATCGGACGATACCGAGGCTCCCAAATAAACACAGGCAAGTCAGAAGTCCTCAAACAACAAGAGGACTGAACAGAAGAGTCTTTTGAGAAGTGGGGAAAATTAGATGGAATAAGGTTTAAGGAATAATAATGGTTGAAGAGCATACAAATGATGTGGTAAAACACATCAGCTGGAGGACTGAGCTTGATGTGATTTTCTGAAGATGTGGTCGCAGTAGGAGCTCAGATGAGTTCAGGTACAGAGCTCTGTGACTGTGCTTGAGTTGACAAACACACACGAGTCGCAGGTGTCGCCGCAGACGAAACAGGCATCTAAACAGCAAACAGGCTTCTCCTGCTGTATAATATCCTCCCAACACCTGTCTGAGGCAGTCATGAGGGTTTTCGGTGCGCCACTTAAAGTTTTAAATCATATCATTTTCTCATTTCTACGTTTCATTGCATTTGTGGAGCTTCCCAACAACATGTTTTTAGGAAAAAATTAAAATCTGCTGAAAAGTTTATCACCCTCACGCCATCCAGATGTAGGTGAGTTTGTTTCTTCATCAGATTTGGAGAAATGTGTCATTCCATCACTTGCTCATCAATCGATCCTGTGCAGTGAATGGGTGCCGTCAGAATGGGAGTACAAACGGCTGAAAACATCACAATAATCCACAACTCTAGTCCAGCAATTAACATTTGATGAAGTGAAAAGCTGTGTTTGTAAGAAACAAATCCATCAGAAAGGCGAGGTGACTTGAAATCCCAAACATATTTGTTTAGAACTGTGTTTGAAGTTTTTTCTTGTGAAACAGTTTGAAGATAAAAACAAATCACTCTTGATGATGTTTCTTGTGGATTATGGTGATGTTTTTATCAGCTGTTGTGACTCTCATTTTGACGGCACCCATTCACCGCAGAGCATCCATTGGTGAGCGAGTGATGCGATGCTACATTTCTACAAACCTGATGAAGAAACAAACTCATCAACCTCTTGAAAGGACTGGGAGTGAGCACATTTTTGGAAAGATTTCAATTTATGTGAACTGTTCCTTTAAAGAAATCTGATTATTCTTAGTCGCTAATCAAAAAAGCAACATGTGGAGAAATTCTTTGAGCTCGAAGCAGAACGAGATGTTTTAAGGATTAGAGTGTTTCCCGTCTGATTGGGTCGGAGCAGGTCTCTCCCTCGAGAGCGGAGCCCACCAGACCAGCACAGCTGCTCTTCAGCACTAGGATCCAGCGACCCTGTGTCTCCTCCCCTCTTTGGGACGACAGGCTGCCCGGAGGGCACAGCCCACCAATAATAACAACATCAGCGTACAGAGAGCAGGTCAGCCCTGCCTTGACCCGCCATCAGAGCGCTGAGGCCTGGACAGGAGCCAGAGCCCGGAGTGAGAGAGAGAGAAAATGTTGCCGCAGTCCCAGCACGAACACAAGCCTCTGGATCACAGGGTTTCACATCACTTCCTGATCTGTGTTGTCCTTCCTGTTTTAAATAAACAGAACAAACAGCCCAAAGGGCCCCAAAAACGACGCCTTATAAGGTTACAGGCACTCATTAGAGTTAATTTTATGCAAGGTGCATCGGCTTTAAAAAACATTTTTTTTTAAGATGTGAAAATGTAATAAAAATTCAGCAATAATCGCCGTCCCATAAATACCAAGAAGTAATTATGAAACAATGATTTTTGTCTAATGATGTTTTTTTATTATTATTATTATTATTTTTTAATGGAATACTTTGATCATATTCCTTTAAAAGAGTTTTCTCCAAACAGTGTCTTAATGCACAAACATCACATTTCAGTAGTGCTAAACTGATGGGATTGTTGCTAGGAGACCATACCAAGGTAACATGGTTCCCATGGCAATAACCCTCCCAACACAACTTAAATTAGTGATGATGATGTCATGTTGTAGCCTCTTTGAAGACGCTTCATCAGTCTGAAACTTCAGAATGTATTATGCATCAATAAAGGTTTCAAATTGTATACTATTACACATTAGTGTAAGATTAGATTATTATTTTGCATGTTCAGTATAGTTTTAATGTTTCTGAAAGGAGTCTCTTATGCTCACCAAAGCTGCATTTATTTGATCCAAAAATACAGAAAAACATTCAAACTGTGAAATACTATTACAATTTAAAATTACTGTTTTCTGTTTGAGTATATTAAAATGTAATGTCTTTAGTGGCACATGATCCTTCAGAAAACAGTGGTAGATTAATTATTAATTGTATCATGTTACTGATTGAAACAAAACTGTAATTACATTATACATTTTAGGTAATATAATTGGACTAGTTTTTTATTACTTTCAGATCATTTTTTGACCTACTTTGATTTAAAAAAGTAACTGTAGTTTGATTTTGAGTATTTTAAAATGTAGTCTAATCTTATTACAAGTACTTAATTTTTGCATTAAAATAAAATGCATTAAAATATTTGCATTGTATTACGTATATGCCAGTACAACATAAGATATTGTTAAAGTCACTGCTGATATTGCTTCCAATTCAGTTGTCACACTGAAAATGGAAGTATTCAAGGCCATTCAGGTTTTTCATGCATACAAATGTGCACACTGTGGTATAGCCAATGTCATTTCAAGCTTGTGTTGAGATGCAGGATGTGGCTCTAAACAGCGGGAGCAGGATACAGCCAAACCGCACTGGATGGATAGTCTTCCACGGCTCCTAAATAAAGGTGTGTGCACACTGTAGGATTTGTGGAGAACACAAAAGCCCAGCAGGAAGAGTGGCAGAGGTGTAGGAGAGAGAGCGTACAGACCTGTAATTACTGTACAGTCCCTCAGAAAAACTTGGCTTGCAGAGAGAGGATGGAGGAAAAAGACTGAAGTGGCCAGAGAGAAATCTAAATGTAACTGTAAAAACTGTCTGACAAATGACAATTAAAAAAAGACAGTCCAACATGAAACTCCCACAGAATAGACATGCACACTCACATAGAGAACAGGTTCCCATGGCATTCATTTCACTTTTCTTTTCACAAACCATCTTTCTGGAATAACGCTGTTATTGCATGACAGTTTCTCACTCCCTGGTGGTTTGTAAAGTGGGAGTGTTTGCATTATGTAAACCGTAAGGCAGGTCCTAAAGGTTGAGGTGCAGGAGTGTACTGCTAGTGTTTTCCTCTCGCGGACACACACTCCTCTGGTTTCTCACACACTCGGCATCATGGGAATAGTCAAGGCTAATTAGCTCTCTGCATCTGGGAAACTTCAGCTTGTCTCCTTGCGGCATTGACAACATTCCTATTCCTTTAGTAAGATCAAGCTGCCTAAAACCCAAAAAACCTCTGTGTGAACAACTGAAAAATACCCAATTAATGCTTCAAATCCATTCAGTACATAAAACTAAAAAGGAAACCCCAGAATTTCTACATGATATGATTATTGGTTTTCATAAAAATCCTGTAGGATGACAGCATTCTGCTGGGCAACCCAAGGCAAGAAAACAAAACTGTAAACTGAAGACCAATGTGGTTTTGTAATTGTTGTGGTGTACTACACACCTAATCTTTATTACTACTATTTTCCACATTATGAAATAATAGCCATCATAACACAAATGGGATTACTGAAATTATGCAAATAGAGTTTAACAAATCAAAACTATACTTGGATAGTTGCTTCTGCTTAGTCTAGATCTCAGATCTCGCCATCATTCAGCTTTGTGAAATTATAATATAATAATATTGTGCATGTATTATGGACACTTGTTGACTGATTTTCTATCACTTTCTGCTCCAACTAGCCCATAAAAAAAAGATTAAATAGACAAATTTATTGCTAAAGTATTGGTAAATGTTTGGTATTATTGTATTATCTGTAATCTGCGTATGCAGTATAATACAAACAAACATTGAATCTAATGTAACACAATAACATACTATGCATAAGTCAATTTTTATATGGGTTTCCTGATGTATTGTGTATGTATTGTTTTACAAATACACGCTAACTGTTAAACAAATGTATACATGGCCTCTGCAGCAAAAACACAAACAGGTTCTCTCCTCAGAAATCATGACCCACGGGTCCCTGAACCAGACGAGACGATCTGTGATCTGTCTTCAGTCAGCACAGAGTGACTAAAGCACAGATATACAAGCCTGCACTTACACAGAAACATTCTCTCTTTATTTCAATTTCCATGCATATGATTATTTATAATGGTATTTGTGTGGGTTTGTCTTACTAAAAATGCTATATATATATATATATATATATATATATATATATATATATATATATATATATATATAATTTATTTTGCCCATTTTATAATTTCTCAGTCAAAACCCACATTTTATTGTCCAGTAGGCAAAAATCACACTCAAATTACAGAAAACACGTTGAATTTATTATCATTAATTAAGTCAACCACTACATCTCAGTTTAGTTAATTTTTATGTTGGTCTCAACATTTAATTCCCTTTTAAATTAAAATATTTTTTGTGAATTCTGTCCTCCAAACTAAAAGTCAATGATCATATATTTGTAATGGCCAACAACTGAACACAATAAAAACACACATGGCAAAACATTTGATAAAATAAATGCATTTTAACTGAAAGGATGAACTGTATTCTTGGAGTTTTTCACATGAAGCTCTGATATGTTTCACTCATTTATTAATTACAATTTCTGTAGGAGAAAACCATGTTTTATTTTTGTTTCATAGTTGCTGTAAAGCCTAAAATAGGGTTTATAAATTAGTGTATATAGCTACTGTATAGGGTACCCTATATAGTCTGACAACATGCCTTGCTAAAGGGACAAGATGTGCCCATACAGAAGATATCACAGTTAGTCTTCCCAGCAATTCAGTAAAAATATGAAAATAAACACTGTTGCAACCACACCACTGCACTGTACTGTCACTGCCAGTGAATGATACCATGATGAGTTCAATAAGGGCCAACGCAGAACTACAAAAGAGTATTTCAGACGTATGTTGCAGGTTTAAACTGAATTAGTGGAAGAACAGATCCATCACCTCACAACATCATAGACTTCCTGTCTGCCTGCCCAGATACTATCTCTGTGTGTGTGTGTGTGTGTGTGTGTTTGGTCACACTCCTGATCTTAGTTGATTGTGCTCCAGTGCTCTTATAATTGCACTATATGCCAGACGTTAGATTCAAGAGATCAATGCCTCGGCTCTGGACCGCAGCGAGACCTGATTTATTCCTTTGCACCAGTTACAAACAATCTCTCCAAGCAGCTCCTATGTTTCCTTTTCTTTTCATAAGGAAAGTCACTTGTTTAAAAATTATGCAAATGTAGTTTGCTGCATGGCGAGTGAATCTCAGCTATGTAGTTGTGGTAAAGCCGGCCTCGTGAACTTAATTGGCGTTAAAGGGCAACTGGTTTTGTTTCAGCACATTGGCATTGTGCTGCTGTTTGAACTGTGCTCTGTGTAGCGAGACAGCCCCCTCCCGAGGAGCTCAAATAGAAACTGTCTGAGCTAAGAAAGTGTGACATGTTCACTTTCTGTGAAGGAGAAACAAAAGCCTTCAGTCGCCATGAGCGGAGGTCACTCAATAGTATGTTCCTGCACAACCGGAGGCTGCACATTCAGGACCGCAGATCTAGGACCCTAGTTTTTCCTGACAGCGCCACCTACCGTACTGGACGATATAGCGATGGCTGCAGTTTCAGGACCGCAGTTCTAGTCCCCTGTTGGTTTAGTTTGCCTTACTTTGTATACAGCATCAATATATTAATCTCAGTAGTATTTGTTTTTAAATGTGATTTTTGATTCAAAATGCAGCAGAGGTTAATTACCAAGTGTGCATTGAGTCACAATTTTAAATTTAAACATGAATTTACACAAAATATAAATGAAATATCAATTTTGTAAAATCGATGTATGTCAATTTTAAAACAATTGTAAAAAATGAAGAACCTTAAAAGTCTTATTCTCTTGAATTATACAGTATATTGATTAACCTCCTCAAGGTGAGTTAGCTCATTATCAGGTGAGTTAAAGTTGGCATCAGCGTATGGAGTCACTATAATTACATGTATAAATTACATGTCATTTTTGCGACAACAGCACCAAAGTGAACCCCTTTTCCATCAGTTGCTGCATGGCTAGAATGGCTGTAGGCTTCAACTCTAGAGAAAGAGAGAGCGAGAGACAGAGAGAGATAAATAAGAAACATTTGTTTAACATATTCAACTGGAATATTATATATATATGTGTGTGTGTGTGTGTGTGTGAAAAAGTGAAAGTCCTTGCAGCATGTGGTGCATCTCTTCAATTCGGGCAGGGATCTCCCTTTTTGGATTGTTATATGTATCTTGAAAAAGAGAGAGCCTACTTGTTAGAAAATTTTGAGATCATGAAAATATCCCTAGTGCCTTTTTTAATCATCTGTCCTACAATGAGCCTAACCAAATCCATAAAATCACTTCATATTGGCCATGCAGAACAATCAATGGACTGTATGTGGAGTAGACCTGCAGATTAGGCCAAATTGTAACAAGCTATTAACACTGCCAAACGCCTCATTCATCATTGCAAAACAATGGCAAAACAACAGGCTAACACATACTGCAACTAGGCAGTCAGTGCAGTTTAATTATGAAAGATATCTTATACATAAATATGGTAAAACAACGACTATTAAGCCAGTATTCACACTAATACATTGAGCTGCAGGTAAACCTTACAAACCTTACATCAAACATGCTCTTGTCATCCGATAAGTTTAATTAATGTGCAAGCTAGATTCACTTATAATACTTCGTCATTAAAAATCAATAAGGATTTATGAAATCAGGGCCGCGAATTAACGTCGTAGTAATTAATAAAACTAGCTCACAAATTTGGTGGGAATTAATTATTAATTCATAGTTAGTAGTTCTCACTATGTAAACTTTGCACCGTTTAAATGTTATAAAATAAAACTTGATTAAATATCGGTACTCACCGTCTGATTGCGGTCCACGTCGCACATCTTTAATTAGTGTTGATCCAGTACGGTAGGTGGCGCTGTCACAAAAAAACTAGGGTCCTAAAACTGCGGTCCTGAAACTGCAGCCTCCGGTTGTGCAGGAATACCCTTCTCAGGTCACTCAGCACGGCTCGTTCGGCCTAATGACATCTGCCTATTAACATGTGTTCAAGTCAATTAGAAAAAACGTTAAGCAAGCAAGCGAGAGAAATACGATGTAAAAAATTAGCTCATCGGACGAAGGCGACAAAAAAAGTATAAATGTTTTGCTACGTGGCTCTAGCAGGAAAGGGCTTCAGGGCTGCAGACCTGAGTGTTATCAAGCCACGATTCAGGACGGACTGTTTATAGTCTCAGCTCTACCCACATACATCACCCTGACAGAACATAACAAGCACAGGACTGGAACTGTTCAGTCAAAGTCAATCATTATAACCAGATGCACAGTCAACAAGTGCTGTCTTAGTCATACTGCCATTAAATACATATTAACTGTGGAAATCGAACGAATCAGTCACACTTGATGTGCGTCACACTAAGGAAGAAAAGATCTCTCACTATTTCGGTTTCATCATGACTTTAAAAAGTCTCTATCAAGGCTGGAATACAAGTGCACAACTATATTGCAGCCTTAAGCAACAGGTTTTAAATGACTAGGAATCAACACTAAACAACTGAGGATCACACACTACCTTTTTGTAACTGACTTTGACTTGACTTTCAAGTCATTATGAAAACAGCTAAAACTCACCCAGAAACATCTGTCTTGTTGCTAGAGGACATATGAGAAATGAAAGCAATGTGTTCAAAATATCAACTGTCTGATATATCCTCTGGACTGGATGGAATCATAGTCTGAAGCTCATCGTACACAACAATAATAATAATCTAAAGACGGGTTAATATGATTGATTCTACTGAAATACTTAAATTAAGACCCTTTTGATCTGAGGATGGACTAGCGTAGAAACTCCAGCTACTGTATCTACAGTGAATGTCAAGCAGGAGAAACACCTGTCTGAAGTAGAGTGAGGTGCATGTGTGTTTGTGTGTGTTTGCATAGCGTGACGCTTTACCACAAGCCCCTAGAGACCCTTGCTTTGTTACACACACAAACACATCAGAGCGCTCTGATCCCCCCCACCGCATTCAGTCTTCTGTTGGGACACGCAATTAAAAGATGTTAAATCCTTTAACCGTGTTTGGGTTTGGCTTGTCAGCATGTCAAAAGAAGGTCTCAATTAAGGCAGAATAAGAGCGGCCTGGAGAGTGAGTTTGAGGAGAACTGCTGTCCCTCGGGCATAAGAGGATGCACAGGGACACAATGGTCTGGGAACACGATAAGGACGGGGGGATATGGCATGTCTGTCTCTCCCGCCCCCTGGGAATTCTGGGACTGAGACGCTGGGATTCCGAAGGAGAGGTATCAGGTTTGTAAGGCTGCTGCGGACGGCTGGGATGAGTTCCTGTGGTTCGGCGCTGTCTCAGGCCAGGGATGCACAGGCGCCACCAGGTAATGAGAGGCGCAGAGCTAAAAAGCCAACAAGTGTAACCGGAGACCCAAAAACAGACTGAAACCTCCAATCCATCATAATTACAGAGGGAAACTGCTGTCACTGGAGTATCCAACTCAACATATACAGTCTCCAGAAGTCTACTGCACCACACACACCTTGAAGGAAAATTCCCGATCTATTCACGGCTTACATCAGGGTTATTCAAATCTTGTCCTTGAGGGCCAATGCGCTGCAGAGTTTAGCTCCAACCCTGATCAAACTCACCCACCTGTGATTTTCTAATGATCATGAAGACACTGATTAGCATGCTCAGGTGTGTTTGATCAGGGTTTGAGCCCTCCAGGACAAGATTTGAATAACCCTGGCTTACATAAACAAACAGGAAGTGTGTTTACATACTATTCTTACAGCAGAAGCTGTTCTGGCCTCTTAGGCTTCTTTTGTAAGTGCAATTATGTGATTGTTTTTTTTCTCAAATATTTGACTTCCTTTGGCAATCAAAAGCAGGCTTAAAGGGATACTCCACCCCAAAATGAAAATTTAGTTATTAAAAACACTTACCACCATGTCGTTCCAAACCCACAAAAGCTTTGTTCATCTTCGGAACACAATTAAAGATATTTTGGATGAAAATCGGTAGGAAGGAGACTGTACGACTTTATTCAACAATTTGTCTACTCTGTGTCTCTCCGCATTAACGTTTCTGGAGAATATCCACTGAAAGCAAGCAGCGTACGCTCTTCTGCTTCAGCCGTGACATAAGGTTGCACTGTTTTCTTTCAAAATCAAAGCGTAAATAAAAATGTATCGTTATGTCGCGGCTGACACAGAAGAGCGTACGCTGCTTGCTTTCAGTGGATATTCTCCAAAAACGTTAATGCAGAGAGAGACCGAGTAGACAAATTGTTGAATAAATATGTTATTTTTGTTTTATTCACATAAAAAAAGTATTCTCGTCACTTCATAACGTTATGGTTGAACCACTAATGGCAGATTCTTTTCTGACGATGCTTTTCATACTTCACTGGACCTTCACACTGCTATTTATTTGGCAGTCAATGGGACAGTCACAAGCCTCCCGGTTTTCATCCAAAATATCCTAAATTGTGTTCCCAAGATGGGGTGAGTGATTAATGACAAAATGTTCATTTTGGGTTGGTAGAAAATTAACTCTGCTAATGGAAGCTCAACCATACTTGCTTGACACAAGAACAAATGAGGTTAGTTCTCACACAAGTATAGTTTAGATCCCATTGACCATATATGATGAGCTCTATGTGCATCAACCTAAATTACATTGAAATTCATCATTTAAAGCAATCGTGTTTGTTCAGAAGACTTCGATTAAAAAACTTGAGTCAATGTCTTTATGAACTTTCTGAAGCATCCGCGTTTAGGAGGAATGGAACAGAAATCTCTCTAGCTCCATTTCGAAATGAACAATGGGACTGATGGGTTTGAAACAACTTGAGGCTGAGAAAAGGATGACAAAATGTTCATTTTTGGGTGAACTAGCACTTTAAGGTGTATTTGACCTAGATTAGACATCTAGCTCACATTCTGAAAAATAAAGGCTCCAAAATATCCTTTCAGTGAACAGTGCTTAGAAAAAAAAACATTTTTTTAAGAGTGAAAAACATACATTTTATTTGGGGGCCATGGTACCATAGACGCCAATAATGAACCTTTATTTTTAAGAGTGTAGATCATTTTAATTGAATTTGGTCACCAGCTAAGAAGCACAAAGCAAATGTCTTCAAAAGACTTTAGCAGTTATCTGTGTCATCATCATAATATCTACTGTCAAAATCTTAACATAAATCCTCTTTAACACTCCAGCCACATTAATTATTCCTCTCTATTTGGATTTAGACAAGAGGCCTTGATATGAACTCAGGAGCCAGAGGAACATGAGAGGATACAATTAATATCTGACATGGTCAAGAGTTCTGTGCCCAACTTCTCACATCTGAAGAGGATGACAAATGAAAATGAACCTCCAGACCTTAATTTTTTAACTGCGTGGAGTAAAAGGGAAGAGATGGTAATTCATCCATGGAATCAGTCGCGAGGTGACAGGAAGGGCTTCAGTCGAACGGTCATTAGTGAAGCACTCGATGATAAATGCAATCAGAAGATGCATTAGCTGCAAAAGGGAGGGAGCAAATTTTACAGCACATTCCTGCTTGCAAATTGATTTGACTTGAAATGAGTGAATGATCAGAGGTTCTTATGGTATCAATGTGCAGTAATGTCAGCTAAAACTCTCTGTATCTACTGTATCACCAGCTAATCTTCAGACCTCAGATCAGCTTGCTCACTTGATAGCTTCACAGGATTACCTTTGGAAATCATTTTCATAATCAAAAAAAAAAAACAAAAAAAGAAATTAAAAAATGTCTCGATATTTTATATTCAAATACACGGTTCAAAAGTTTGAGGTTGGCAAAATTTTCATGCTTAATTTATTTGACTAGGAATATAGTAGAAACAGTAATATTTTAAGAATAACAACATACTTATACAATGTTTTGTTTTGGATTATAAACATTTCGGATTATAAATGATGAAAACTGTGGTGCAGCTTAATTTTCTATTTTTTTTTGTCTTTTTTTTTTTAAAGTGAAACATTTCATTCAGGGTTATTGGAACAGAAATTTCCTGCGTCATTACCTTTGACAGAGCTTTTATTTCTAATTAAAAATATTATGTGACAATAATTATTTTTACCGTCAATTTTAATCAACTTAATGCATCCTTTCTGAGTAAAAGTATTTATTTAATTAAAAAATAATAATAATCTTACCCCAAACTTTTAAACAGCTGTGTGGCTTCAAACTCATTTTATGCAAGTTTTAAACACTGTAATATCAAACAGTGCAGAGTTACAGTCTGATAAGTAAAATTAAGATGTTTTTATTTTAGACACATCGCCAGAGACATACATTTGAGCAATATAAAAAACATTTTATTTGTTTTTCAAAGGAAGTGCTTCAAAATCTACATTTTTTACATTTTATGGAAAATGTTTGATGGAAAAAACATCAACTCAAAAATCTTCAGAGTTCAATGCACTCTTCTCTCATTATGTGAATAACTGCCCATCATCTGTATATCACACAAGTAACAAATGCAGATGTGTCAGGTTTAACCCCTTATTAACGCTGGATACAATAGAACAGTATGCGTGAGTGTCTTTCCAGGACTATCCAGAAGTCTCTGTGTGTTCACGCCTGCGCCAGTCGCTCCAGGACTCTGCGATACTCCGCCAGCACGTCCTGGTAGCTTTTCTCCAGCTCCTCGTGTTGCAGACTCGTGTCCATCTGGCTGATGTGGGACGCCAACTCCTCTGGCCTCAAACACTTCTGCATCTTAGTCAGATCACGCTGGTTTTTCTACAAGAGGCAAAAGCGTTGGGAGAAAATACACAGGTGTCAGTACGGCGAAGGAGAAAAATAAGATGCAAAGCAGCTCACCCGATCCCATCCAAAACCTGCCATTGAACAGAAACCCCAGGGCACATGTGATTACATCACAGCTAAACTTCATGCATAAAAACACAGCGAGAGAAATAAAAGAGCAGTGAACAAAAATTGAGTGTATAGTTGTTGAGAGGCTTTGGCACTGAACCAAGACTGTCGAAACATGAATTCAAAAGCAAGCACACACACACACACACACTTAAGAGATATTAATGTCTAAAGTGACTATAAGCAGGCAAAATATCAGATCTGTACATTACAGTGTCATGTGTGTATTGAAATGTAGGGCAAAGTTCATCATAAATGAAATCACCTCCTACATCCCTGACTGCATACACACACAGATGAGATGTTGTGAAGACAACACATTCTGAGCAAAGAGACCTCAAGAAGAAGAAGGGGGTCTGCAGATCCTGGTCTATTTCCCTTCCAGCCTCATGTTTTTCACTCTTTCTTTGGCTCGGTCTCTTTCGTCTGCCGTGCATGCAGTTATTCTGCTGCCAGAGCTCTCGGTCCTGGACAGTGTCATGATGAGAGTGGTTCTGATCCAACACATCACCACTTCTGGAGCTTCAGCACCAAAGCTCACATCACATCAACCCACATCATCTGCAACATATCAACTAATATCACCATAACCTCCGAGGAGAATCG
Organism: Carassius carassius; assembly: GCF_963082965.1. Lineage (NCBI taxonomy): Eukaryota > Metazoa > Chordata > Actinopteri > Cypriniformes > Cyprinidae > Carassius > Carassius carassius. Next base: position 4,427,968 of record NC_081765.1, read on the forward strand.
AGACGCATGCAGCTAAATCAAGTTAAAATATAAAGGAAATAAGATGAAAAGATAAAGACCACTGCACAAAATCTCTGGCAATAGAATTTTGCAAAAATCTTCCAAAAGTTCCAAAACCCATCTAACATTCATTCTACTATGGAACTCAAAAAAAGAGAAATTCAGCAGAATGTTCACGCTGCTCTTTTCCATAAAATGAACACTAACTGTAACTAAAACATATTAAACTCCAAAAAAGGGGGGTAAAATAATAACAAAGCCATAAAAGAATTCCAGAAGTACTGTATTTCAAGGTTTCTGAAGACATATGATAGTTTTGTGTGAGAAAGAATCATGATCATTTTGAGCTCCACAGTAGAAAGAATGATGTGAAATGCTATTCACTAAATTACTGCTCAATAATATATCACTTTTATCATGGGGGTCATAACAGCTGCTAGACACAAAATGTTTTCACCATAGAAAAAGAGTAACTAGGAGATTCTCCTTTTGTGTACCACAGAAGAAATAAATTCAAATCTGAAAATAAATAAATAAATAAATAAATTAAGATATATCATAAAAAAAAACAAAAAAATTCACAGTTCAAACTGCTTTTTTCAGAATTGAATTGATGAATCGTAAGTTTAAATTGAAATTATATACGCGTGTATATATATATACATACATACATACACACAGTACAGACCAAAAGTTTGGACACACCTTCTCATTCAAAGAGTTTTCTTTATTTTCATGACTATGAAAATTGTAGAGTCACACTGAAGGCATCAAGGGCTATTTGACCAAGAAGGAGAGTGATGGGGTGCTGCGCCAGATGACCTGGCCTCCACAGTCACCGGACCTGAACCCAATCGAGATGGTTTAGGGGTGAGCTGGACCGCAGACAGAAGGCAAAAGGGCCAACAAGTGCTAAGCATCTCTCGGGGAACTCCTTCAAGACTGTTGGAAGACCATTTCAGGTGACTACCTCTTGAAGCTCATCAAGAGAATGCCAAGAGTGTGCAAAGCAGTAATCAAAGCAAAAGGTGGCTACTTTGAAGAACCTACAATATGACATATTTTCAGTTGTTTCACACTTTTTTGTTATGTATATAATTCCATATATAATTCCACATGTGTTAATTCATAGTTTTGATGCCTTCAGTGTGAATCTACAATTTTCATAGTCATAAAAATAAAAAAACCCTTTGAATGAGAAGGTGTGTCCAAACTTTTGGTCTGTACTGTGTATATATATATATATATATATATATACAGTATATATAAATAAAACAGCAAGATATATTTTGTAACATTATAAATATCTTTCCTGAAACTTTTGATCAATAGAATTTTGAATCTTGATTAATTTACTGACCCCGAATTTTGGAATGGTAGTGTATTTCTTAAAATATATTGGCCAATAGGATAAGGCATCTTATTTCTCCCATAATCACTGCAGAAGTTGCGTGGGCTTACGGATAACTGAAGACATTAAAATACAGCGTCAAACTGCTTAAAATTCTAACTAACATATACACAACACAAGCCTGCAGAAAGATAACTATCGAGGTCAAAAGCATTTAGGGACACTGCACAGCTCCAGTCCTGAGACACACAAATGCTGCATGTCTTCATGCAGAGAGAGCGGATTAGAGCGAGTCCGTCCGTGCGCAGGTGACTGGGTGATGCATTCTTCCTGCTAAATGGCTCCGCTTAAATCAGATGCAAATCTGTACTAATGACACTTGTTGTGAATGGAGCTCGTGGTGTGGATGTGAAGACTGTGGCTGCCGCCCGGTGTGAACCATTATATCCTCAAACAAACCCAGACCGGGACCTCGGGTCCCTCTCGCTCTTAACACCGCCTGAGAGGATCACACAGGAAACTGCGCAAACTATTCAAGCCACTCAATGAATAAATGATACCAGACAAAGCCTGCAGAATATCGGAACAGCAGCACTGAAAGAGTTTTGTTTCTGCTCATTTTTATACAGCACATTTAAACAGGGCTAGAAATGTGCAGCTCTCTTTGAAGTTCAGAAACGCTTCATTTCACATGTTGTAGTTTGGAGAATGTTATACAAGCAGGCCCATCTTGGCAGTCGCAGCCAGGGTTTGTTTTGGCAAGACTTCACTTGTTTTGTTGTTTCTTGAAATCCATGTTCATCACACGAAGCTCAGGCTCTGCGCTTTATGACTGACTAATCATTGCATGGGAGTTGTAGCAGTTACGCCTAATGGGTAATGAACTCCATATACTGAGTCCGATTGCAGTCATTCTGCTTCTTAAAAGCAGTCAGTCACCGTAGACAAACAGGGACGGACCTACAGCTAACATGAGCAGATAAAACACACACTTACTCTGTAGGGTCCATAGAGTCTTTTTTTCACCTCCAATCGAAATTCTCTGGCTTTCTCTTCATCGCTCATGTCTGTGTTTCTGAGACGCAGGATTTCATAAACACGGCGTGTATGTTTCTGAAAGTTAGGAAGGAGAAAAGAGACATACTGTAAAGCTTTGTTTCTTTTAACACATTCTAGCTTTTTTAACCTAAAGTTTGGGGACGGCATCTGTGGCATCTTGAAAGGAATATGTGAGGTTCAGATTTTCTTGCAATTGGATTCTTTAGTTAAATAATATTTTCTTCAAATTGTGAACATTGTCAATACAATACTTTAGAGGTGGAACTACTTTGTTGAAAGTGTGATTATGCATTACCAATGTAATTCCTGTGAGTAGAGTCCAGGAAGAACATCATTGCAAAATATACACAGATAGGGCGATAAGGATACAAAGATTAAAAAATATATTTTATGATAATGACCGGCTGGATATGCAATATTCATTCAATCACACTGTTTTCCCAAACAAATAAATAAAGCATGGACATGAAATACTGAATTGGTTTTAAATGATTTTATGTGAAAATAAAGAGAGCACTGAGAGAAACGAGCGACAAGATCTTGCAGAGCTATATAGGAAATCTGTAAAAATGGTTATATTCTGAATCTGTAACCATGACTCCGAGAGGTCCAGCATACCTCACGCAGTTCCCACTAGGGTAGTATGGAGAGCCAAGCATTTTTGCCTGGCCATGCCACAGGCATCACCCTGAGATAATCACTCACAAACAACATGAACAGAGGGGATTGTGGGGCATAAAAGGGGATGCTGGGTTATAATTGGAGCAGCTAAAGAGTGGCCGGAGCAGCGAGAGAGAGAGGAGTCCCACAGGGGTCACTGTTAGGACCACTCCCACTCACTACCTGCTAATGGCCAGCGGCCTCAAGAGCAAACCGATGTTCACTCCTACCTTTTGGGTAGCACTACAAGTTGGAAAGCCATTAGGACAAAGCCATTACCTCTATATATAAATGCACAAACTCTTTGTAGGATTAACTATATAATCACTTGGCTTTTTTTTTAATTGACAGTTTACAGCTACGGGAACGCTTCAAAGAAATATGGCAAAAATAGGGCTGGGTAAAAGAGCAGATTTGATTTTTTTTTAAATACATTTTTTTTTGTAGTTTGACGTTTTCTTGAAGTAGGTCTAAAATACCTTAAAATTGTTTTTTGGCAAACTATTGTTAGTAAGCGTATTCAAAATACAAAATAGAGTTTAAAAAAAGTATAGTTTCCCAATAAAGAATAATATTCAACAACTGATATGCATCAATATAACCATGTAAAATGAACAGTGCTTCACATATATTTTTTAATTCAAACATTTCAAAGCATATTTAATTCCACGCAGAAACTGTTGCGAACATTTTCAGTGATGATCACATAGCATTGACTTGACTAAAAACAAACAGTTCAAAAGAACGGATTCATTCAAATTAGTCCTACTACAATCTCATTCCCATCTGCTCTCGAATATCTTTTCTTGACTATTGCTATAAATAAAAAGACAGAAATAATAAAGAAAGTAAACCTGCAAGGGGATACTACCTTGTTGATCTTGAGTTTCTCTCTGGCCTCAGAAACCATCTCTTCCCTGAAGCCCTGAGAGAGTTTCTCACTGGAGAAAGACGGCAGAGTCAAGCACATCTTCACCAGCACAAAATCTCTCAGCTTCACATAGTTTTCAGATGGGTCTTCCGCTGTGGGGCAGACAATTACAAAAAAACCAACTCATGAGAGTCTTGAAAGTTTTAAATTGCTAAAATACAGTTTGAAGATACTGACGCCAGACAAACAAAACCTTCAAGAAAACACTCATTACTTATGCTGAATGCATCATTAGTGAGAAATAAGCTAGACACATGTTTACCCTGGTAATCAGGGGAAACAAAGCCTTACTAAACTAATAATAGTTAGTCACTGACTGAAGAGACAGACAGAGGAGAAAAGATCTAGATTCTGGAGCATCAGCGAATGTTTGAACCTTTTTTTAATAGTTTGTGCTTGAGTCCCTAAATTGTCCTCAGTGTCCTCAGCACAAAGTATTAAGAACCAAACCAAACTTTTGAATGGGGTTATTTTAATAATTGTAGCTTTTTTTTTTCTTGTGGACTACATGTAAACATATTTTATGAAAAATATCTTACTAAATAAAAAAAACAGAATGCATTATGTATGATCTCTCTTATTCACATTTTCGCAGATTCTTCAAGGGGTTCCCGAACGTCCAGGTGACACTGTATGTTTTAAAAGAGTCTAATATCTTCAGTAGCAAAAATATCAATAGAATAGCGAAGTTTGATTTCATTGGACTTTGAACGAATCGATTTAAAATGCTGACACTTTTGATTTGTGTGTTATAAAAAATGTTAATGGAAGTGTCCATATGGCATTTTGTGTTATATGCCAGTGGTTTTCAACTGGTTTTGCCATGGGACCCACATCTTCCCACTGCCGCGACCCACTTTTTTAGGCTATATATATATAAAAAAAAAAAAAAAAAAAAAGGTAATTCACAAAAAATTGACACAGGTACTGTGACCCCTTTACTTAACATACATATAAATCGTAAGAATATGACTAATAGTGATGAATAAACAGGCTATTAAACAGTCCCAAACTAGTTTTTGCTAATACAGTTAAGTTGGTATAAGCCACCACGGTTATTTAAACATATACAAAATAGCACAAAGTGAAAATAACATGGCATTTTTGGGTTATGGAAACTGCAGTTACCCTGGTGAATACACAATAATAACATGAAGGGTTAATGAAACATGGAAACTGTTCCTGAATAGAATGGATACCATAGCTTAAATCCTCCCCAGCCTACACCCAAAGTACCAGTTATATGATTTATTGGTACTTGACTTATTTCACACATTGCATGCTCATAGTTTCTTTTGTGCTTTAATGAAATGATGCACAGAGCAACTGAAGAGTGGCTTGACGAGCACAGTATAACTGACAGCACAAAGCTTGTTTTTCTGAGGTAAGAGACTTTTTATTTTGTAGCAAGTTCAGAAAATAACGATAGAATAAAGACACTGACATTGAGACTGACAACATCTCATCTGACTGCAGATACTAAATCAGGACAGCGCGTTTTTCTCAAGCACTCTTTACTTAAACTGCATCTGACATCGGTGTCAACAGCTTTCACACACATCTTTCAAAATCACCGTCTCACATCAGAAAAACATTCAGAACGACAGTTTTTGATGTTGACGATGTTTCTTTGTCTGTACACCTCATGACCCACTCAGAACATCCTTGAGACACACTTTTGTGTCGCGACCCACCCTTTGAGAAACACTTATATTCAGTAAACAAATATATGCAGGTAAATACTGCTGCTTATTACCATGTTATATTAGTGTATGATTGAGGGAAATTCTTAAATATTATGTGTGTACTTTTAGTGCAAACATCAGGTGTATTATTATTAACTACTTGTTAATAAACAAGACTGTTCTACTTCTTGAATTACACACTTTTGGGGGTGGGGTGGGGGGATAATTTCACAGCTAGCTAGCTAGCTAATTAAATAAATAAGTTTCATAGAGAGACAAACAGAAATGGTAAAAATAGTGAGTGCTGGGTAGATTTGTTAGAGTGTGGTCACCCCCACTCACACTTACACACACACACACACACACACTCTCTCTCTCTCTCTCTCTCTCTCTGTCTGTCTCTCTCTCTCTCTCTCTCTGAATAATTGTGTCTTTGTTTGAGGGGGTGAGTGAGTGGCAGCATGTGGCCAGCACATTTCAGCAGCAAACTGCCGGCAATTAACATCACATCCCTTCACCTCCCCAAAACTGGAGGCAGAGCAACTCAAAGGCAACAACTGCCTTACCAAAGGAAATTCTCAACACTTTGCTCTCTCCCCCGTTCACACACAGAATATCATTAGAATGGATGTGTGATCATACAGCGTGGCTTTCTGAACACACGCTCTAAAGACACAAGGCTTTAATAATAATTATTTTTTTATTCAAATAAAACCATTTGAAAAGAATTTCCAAGATCAAAATAATAATCCAAATGAAAGCTAAATGATAATCAACTGTACTGGAACTGACACGTTGTCAACTTTGGCTGTATTAATGCATGTAAAAGTTGGTCAACCAAAAGTTTTTCTTTTTTCCCTTTCCCATGTCAGCCATTTAATATTGCAAAATAAATCTGAAAGTAGGATAAGAACCCGGATGCAAGGTGAAGGCCAACTTTACATCATCCCAGCTACTACAATGGTCAGCAATAATTAAAAAACTAATTTGATAGATGCTACTATATATCTATACTGTTTTATTTATTGTCCTACAGCGTGTGGGACAGGTTACAAGCCAAATGATAATACTTACTTAGCACTAATAGTTTGGTTCAAATCTTTAACCTTTAATTATGAGAAATAGTAATATTGATCCTGACCAACATTACTTCTAAGAAAACTTGAACCTGAAATAAACTGCTCAAAATATGACTCAAAACGTTTAATCGAGGCCTCGTGTGGGCTCATACCTGTGATGTCCTGTACTTTAGCAGAAGTGCAGTAGTATCGGTGGACTGTCTCTAAGAGCTGAGCCCCGTGTCCTTCTCCCTGGAATGGTGGCAAGACCAGCATCTGGCTACACACACACACAATACAAAAGTTTTAGTGATGCTACAATGAACATCAGGTGGCGCACATCACCAAAACAAAATTGTTAATTAAACAAAAGTAACAAAAATGTCTTAATAAATTTACTGAGCCAGAGTTCCTGAACCTCAGATGCTGATATCTATATGGTCAAAAGTAAGATTCTGACAGTTTTCAAGGTAAGTCAATGAGATCTTTATAACTGTATAACAGACTACTTACATAAAATCTACCGTATTTTCCGGACTATAAGTCGCACTTTTTTTCATGGTTTGGCTGGTCCTGCGACTTATAGTCAGGTGCGACTTATTTATCAAAATTAATTTGACATGAACCAAGAGAAATGAACCAAGAGAAATGAACCAAGAGAAAACATTACCGTCTCCAGCCACCAGAGGGTGCTCTATGCTGCTCAGTGCTCCTGTAGTCTACACTGAAGACACAGAGCACCCTCTCGCGGCTGGAAACGGTAATGTTTTCTCTTGGTTCTTGGTTCTAAATAAATGCGACTTATAGTCCAGTGCGATTTATATGTTTTTTTCCTCGTCATGGCGTATTTTTGGACTGATGCGACTTATACTCAGGTGCGACTTATAATCCGAAAAATACGGTACATAAAATCAGTTGTCACTCTATATTTCCCAATGATATATCTTAGTAATGATGTTTAAATGCTTAGTTTTATGAACAAAGCTCTATAGTTTTTTGTTGTTGTTGTTCTTTTATTGTGGGGGTAAAACAGATAATAAAATGCAATCCAATGATTATTGAGAGATAATCATCAAACCCCAAAAACCTGATGTCTCATATGTGATGTGTGATTTTTCTAAACAATTAGGTTTAGATAATAAAGTAACCCTAAGTTGCTTCAGTCCAGTAAGTGCTCAACTTAAAATATTTCTAAAACTATAAAAGTTATTCTTACATTTTCTGCATATAAATCAGGAAATATTTTACAACAAAAAGGCACATGAACCACAAGCAGAAGAGGGAAGTTCATAGACTTGGGAACAGAAGTATAAACTATCAATCAGACGAGAACAGAGAAATTAAAAGATGAAATGCATATTTATTTGACTATTTCCTCTACACATGATTACGTGCTTAATTGCCATTTATCCTCTTTTTGGGTTGCGACTCACCATTTAAGAATCACTAATGCAGACAGTCATGCTTTCATTCGCCTCATTTTAGCTGCTGAAAATATTCTCGGATACAGTAAGCAATCATATCATCAGTCTCTGAGAGGTTATATCTGTTCATTCGGCAGTGAGCAACGTAATGAAACGTTAGTACGTCTTGCCAATCAATACATTAGACTCGTTTTCAAAACCAGTTTTTTTTTTTTGGATTCGTGGGTCTTGTAATACCCAGAGAGGGGCTGGCACACAAGAGACGCAAGACGGTAATTTGGGAGTTTTAGAAACAAGGGAGAGAGAGAGATGTGTAATTTTCTTTTCCTTTTCAGCAGAATAAAGCAGATAGTGGGCACGTGCTTCCTTAGTAATTACCTGACACGTGGTCTGGTTTTGTCTGGGTATACGTAGTAATTATACACTGTCATGTAGCCAACGGTCGCGTACAGGGTCTCTCCATCCTTATTGTACTTCTCAAATCTGAAAGAAAGACAGAAAGATAGAGAGAGATGACAAAGGCGGGCAGGTTAATCGTAGGCACGCTCCCATGCACCGGACCCCCCCCCCTGACCTGACCCGAGGGCCAGTAGCCCATCGCTGCACCTGCTGGAGACACTGAATGCATTATGCACTTAATTGGTGCACTGCAACTTAGAGCAGAGAGGCAGGCATCTAGCCTCTTCACATCACTCCAGTCCATTTGCCCATTGTCTGTTTTAATAGGTGCCAAAGCAAAGAAAACAGAGGCAGAGTCCCCCTTTCTACTACTGGAGACTTCATTCAGTGTTTCAAAGGACAACAACATTTCAATTCAGCCTCTTGGCCTGACTCAAGAAAGAAAGAAGCAAGAGCAAAGAAACAGACAAACAACACAAAGGAAATAACAATTTGCCTCAATGCAGGAGAAAAGATAATTAAAGCAGCCTGATAATTTGTCCCACAGGCCCCGCAAAGGCAGGAGAGATGTAACCGGGCCTGTTCGGATGCTTTACACGTGTGTGTGTGTGTGTGTGTGTGTGTGTGTGTGTGTGTGTGTGAGTGTGTGTGTGTGTGTGAGAGAGAGAGAGAGAGAGAGAGAGAGACTCAGGAAAGCACTGTTTAGAAAGTTACTGTTCACTATTAATTGTCACTACCTTCTTATCGGCACTCGCTGGCTTTCTGAGATCACTTGATTTCCATTTTTTCCGCTTAAGTTATCAACACTCATCACACGTTTTTGCCAACAAGTCACATTTATTCAAAGGCTGGAATTAATATCTAGAAATATCTGAGAGCCTCTTTATTTAGCATTCCTCTGTCAGTGGTTGTCAATTGGTTTTGCTCCTGGAGTCAGGTTTTACATTCATATCAAGTGGTAAAATAATTTTCCTTAAAAATACAGAACTTTATTAGTTTTAACAAACAATATGCAAAAAGTATGTTATTATCATGCCATAGGCTAAACAGGGATGTAACGATTAACCGCGAGCCTGTTGAAAATCGATTCAATTATGTGACGATTCAAATCGGTTGAGATGTTAAACAAATCACTATTTAGTTAGGCGTAGGAGTTTATATGAATGTATTTCTGAGGGGAACTTACTGTCTTTAGAAGAGTTTAGATGGTATTTATTATTTTCATCTTGTCTCTGTATGAAGCATATTAAAGTTCGTAAGTGCAACGCTTCTTTCTTTACAGCGGTAACCAAGGAAATGCTTTAAGCTCCACCTGCTGGCAGAGAGTGGATCTGCGTCTCGTTCAGCTGGTCTGCTGTTTCTGTTTCTGTTTCATCCAGATATTTTTAATTAATATTTTCACAAAACTGAAGTCAAACCATTCTGTTTTTGCTTCAAATTTCGAAATCATTGTCTAATTTAGATTTCGATAAACTGCTCATGTTGCATGTATGCAGCAGCTTTGTTTGGATCACGATTAAAATACAGTGGTTGCCTCTAATTTTAAATGGAAAGAGCCTTATTTTGTTTATATGAAGTGATTTCTTTTATTATTGTTACTTATTTGATGCCATTATTAAAAGGAGGAGATCCCTCTGATTTCAATAATTATTGCCCTATTTCTAAATGACCGGTTTTAGCAAAAGTTTTTGAATCTATAGTAAATGATCAAATGAAAGAATACCTTGCTAGTCGAAATATTTTAAACGCATTTCAGTCAGGATTTAGAGCGGGCCATAGTACGATAACAGCTACTACACTTGTTACTAATGATTTAATCACCGCTCTCGATGAGAGACAGCATTGTGCGGCCTTGTTTGTTGATTTGACAAAAGCGTTCGACTTAGTGGATCATGGCTTACTGTTATCTTATAAGTATAGGCCTCTGTAACTCGGCCTTGAGTTGGTTTCAAAATTATTTATTTGATCGAACGCAATGTGTTGCTATAGATAATTATGTTTCATCTGTGTTAACAGTTGAAAAGGGTGTCCTGCAAGGTTCTTTACTGGCGCCAATTCTTTTTTTTTTTGTATAAATGAATTAAGGCAGGGAGCTAATTAAAAAGTTACATTTTTATGCTGACGATACAATAATTTATTCAGCTGCAGCCTCTCTTTCACGACCTTTTGAAATTTTACAGGATTCTTTTAACACTTTTCAGCATAATTTACTACAATGCGAACAAAACTAAGTACATTGTTTTTTCACATAGTCGTTCCATGATCACTGCTCCGTCTATTCTTACTGTTGATGACGTGCATATAGAAAAAATTATTCACAGTACTTTTTTACCCATTTTAGATTATGGTGATATTATTTATATGCATGCTTCTATATATTTATTAACAAGATTAGATTGCATTTATCATGCTGCGTTGCGTTTTATAACAAATACTTGTTCACGTACACACCATTGTTTGTTATATAACCGTGTAGGCTGGGCCTCCTTACATCAAAGAAGGAAATCACAAATATTAGTATTTACAGTAAAGGCATTGTTGGGTATGCTGCCAAATTACATTACTAGGCTTTTATGCCTGTATAAAAAGAACTATAGCACTAGATCATCAATTGGCATTAAATTAGAAGTACCTAGGAGAACATGGAAAATCTGCTTCCTCCTACTCTGCTCCTTGGCTGTGGAATTGTTGCTCAACTAGAAAGAATTCCTTCTTTGAATGCGTTTAAAAATATATTGCGATGTAAAATGAATGAAGTGTGTGGCTGTTTTAATTAATTCGTTGACATTTGATTAATGTTTTTGTATTTACCTTGTCTGTTTAGAATTTGTTTTATGTGTTTTGTAATTATGCGAGTAATTATGTGAAATTTTAATACGGCCATCTTGGCCAGAACTCCCTGTAAGAAGAGATTTCTTTTAATCTCAATGGGACCTTCCTGGAAAAATAAAGGTTAAATAAATAAAAAAAATTATTTTTTCCATCCTTATTGTACCGGTATCGGTTCTGCTCTCGGTACTGGAGGGGAACAAATTTATGTACTATGTATTTTTGCTTAATAATGTTATCGTGCACATTTTATCTCACCAAACATTTCTAATGTGCGATCATATTAAGACGTTTGTCTGTGAGATCTGCGAGATCTCTCATGCACACACAACAAGAAAGAGCGCGGCGCACACACACGCATAAGGGGCCGTTCACATATCACGTCTTTTGCGCACTCAAGTTCGTTATTTCAAATGTAGGCGCGCGGTAAGCGCGCTCATAATGGAAGCGACATTTCATGTTTTTCAGTATTGGTTTTCTTAATTTACTTAATTATAAGTAAATATGCTTTAAAATCATAAGATGTTATTTTTTTTTCAGTGTTACTAGGAAACTCTAACAGAAAGGTAAATTAGTGTTCATCAATTTGACACTTATTATACTTATAGCGGTTGGGTTACTGTTCTAGAGGGGACTTTTTAAGAGTTGGTGTCGTGCCTAGTCTTTGCAAATGTTCTTAAACTGAGAAATTAGGGATTATTTTCTGTGGTAATCAACAGAAGGCCACACATGCTGTCAATAGCCTCCCTTGAATTTAGACGATTCTTTTATAATGAAGAAATGTGACAAATATAAGAATCCTTTAATGCTGATACAGACTAAATCTGAATCTGGTCTGGTTTAGACACTCACACGAGAAAGAAATCCCAGCGATCGTCATCCACGTCGATGTAACTAGCCGTCTCAATGAACCACATGAGAAACGTCTGCAAGCGCTCGTGGTACTCTCTGAACCCTGGACACGAGACCTCCACCTGAAACGATGAACAGCACATCGACTTCATAATGTGTTCACAAGGAAATGTGCTAGAACAAAACTCTACGGACACCTTGGCAAATGAATTGCCATTGGCTAGTAATTATTATTATTTTTTGTTTACTCGCCAGACTAAACAGGATAACATGTTTGAATGCACACTAGTCATTTTAACGGAGCATTTTGACTGGACTGGTGGTGGTGCTTTTTTTTTTTTTTAGATTTATAAATAAAACAAGTACAAGTAGGCAAACCATAGTATACAGTTATAAACAAAGATAACCTTTTATCTTTTAAAACTTTTATCTTCTGCAGGTCACAAAGCCTACGTGAGCGATGACTCAGTAAAACCACAGCCTAATACTATTCACGATTGATGATCCACACTGTCGAACCAGTTACAATGGTCTGAAAACATATTCCAGTTTGAATCGCCAGCTGTCGAAGCGGTGACTCGACGTGCTGCGGGAAACTCTGTACCTTGTGTATCTGGTAGGTGAGATCCTCTCCCGCCTCCACATTGTGCACTTTGTAGGTGTGCAGCAGGCTGCCGAAGGGTTTGAAGTTGGCCTCTTTCTCCAGGAGAGAGATGAAGTCATCTGTGTTACAGCAGAACCCAGCAGGAATGATCTCTCGGACCTTCCCCTCCACATCATCTGGCTGAGCGCAAACAGAGAAAGAGCGAGCTGCCTTTGAATGACGACCAACATTTGAAACGAGAGAACAGCATTTATGTAACGTCTGTTTCACACTGCAAGCGTGAGCTGTGCGTGAGCGTTACTAAAGCATCACAACAGAGGCTCCAAAGCTACATGTTTCTTTACAAAGACAGCTACAAATTAGTTTTTAGACATTAGTCAGTTATAAACTTGAATGTTTTGAAGTCTTGTAAGTTATAACATGAGAATTTGCTTGAGGGAAATCTGCTCTGTCATACTCAAATATAGATTGCGCTGTTTATACTATTATTATATATTTTTTTAATTATTACATACTTGTATCATAGGCTCCAAATATGTTATTTTAATCAAGTTATAGCTCAGTGTGTCCATAATATTCATATCAATTTCTATAAGCTGTCGCTATGCTTTATGTAAATTACTTGTGATAAGCTACAATTTTGTAGCTGATCGAGAGAAAAGGGAATTATTTGTTGGATTTTAACTACTCGTTAAGGTAAGTAAGAATCTTAAAATGTATTTATGTAGAGCTGAAAAAAAGGCTATATGCATTTCTAACCAAACGTGATTTAAATACCTTTTTTTTTTTTTGTAACTGAAGGCCTGGAGCAATATAATTATTTGTTCTATTTAGGCTGTTAAGTGAGAATATTAAGTCATTTCGGCACGCTGAAAAAAATGCACGCTGCTCATGCTTGCAGTGTGAAACCACCATAAGAGTGTGTTACAATTTAAACAAAAGATGCAAAGCAAAGTCAATATTTAACCCTCTAAGAATCACAAGGACCATGTGAATCTGAAGTCAAACTGAATTTATGGCCCCGTTTACACTAGTGCATTTTCGTTTTAAAACGCATAACTTTTGCTATGGTTACGCCTATCATTTAAACTTCTCCGGCGTTTTCCACGTTCGTAAACAGAGACTTTTGAAAATGATGGTGGTCTCTGTCGAGTTTGTCGCTGTATTTGTTCTGGCAAGACTCCCAATCGACATTTTCGGCCGCCTTGTAATCATTAGTTACTTTGAGTAACAATTCCACCTCATCATCGGTCCACACAAAAACGTCCTTAATTTTCCTTAATTAGACTTCTTGTGTACACTTTTACACACATGCCCAGCGTGCACGAATGGTCACATGACACGTTTTCGGTTATGTAATGTAGACGGAGATTGTTTCTGAAATGCCAGTCTAAACGCGGATCGTTTTAATTCTAAAACGCCATTTTAAAATGAAATCACACTAGTGTAAACAGGGCCTTACTCAGTTTAAAGGGAAAAAAAACAATGTACATGTGGAAATAAAATTTTAAATTAAGATTTCTTATGCCCTCCAAATTTGCATTTATTTTAATCAAAAATACAGTAAAACTCTTATATTGTGAAATTTTATTACAACTCAAAAACCAATTTCAAGATATATATATAATATATTTTAAAATGTACAGTGTTCCTGTGATGATTGAGACTCCTAATGGAGATAGAGTGTCAATGGTCCATTTGAGAGATAGGTGGCAGTAATGCACTTATAAGTCTGCGATCCCCCGTAAAGCAAGAAGAAGAAGCAAACGCGTAAGGTGTCTGCTGCTGAGATCACGCTCAGGACAGTTCGGACATTGCGGTAAAATACAATATAAATTCTGTTCAGCTTCTTGCACAGACCGATCGTTTTGTGTCTTTACACATCAATGTATCGTCACGAACCGCAGAGTTTAATTTTGGTTGACTCTCAAAGTCATGATTCCAATTGACTTCCATTATATGACTGACAGACTGCAATGGTTTTGAGTTAAAAATCTTTGTTTGAGTTCTACTGAAGAAACAAAGTCACCTTAATCTTGGATTAGGTAAGCAGATAAACATCACATTCTCATTTTTGGGTGCTATCCCTTTAAATATGACTTCGGAAGTTAGCATATGGATTACTTGAAACTTCAGTGGTGTCTTTTGTCCTTTTAGGAGCTGAACAGCCATTGGTCACTGTCAGATTTAATTGCATGGCTTGAACATTCATACATGGAATGAGGGTTAGAGAACGATGGCAGAATATTGTGCTGAACTACCCGTTTAAAGCCAAAGATCAACGCACGAGACAAAATGTGTGCATCTCTATAGAGCTAACATGCATTCATCTTAATCTAAAGCAGGTTTCAAGCTTCCTCCCTCAGAGCGAGAGCGGTTAACTCAGCTGTGTCTAGTGTACAGTGAAAGCAGCTGAATTTAATCATATAAACTGAAGTGGCACATTTATGAGTTATGCGTCTATTCCCCCGGCGCTCGGCCTTACATACAATCACAAAAGAGCCCTAACAGAGTAATTCCCTTTTGTTCTGTCATTAAGCTATACTTCAGCTGTGATTGGCACAGCGCAAAAAGGAATTAAAGGAAAAAAATCCATATTTTTGAAGCACAAAAAGGAGACCCATTAGGCAATTAGCAATGTCAGCTGAGGAGTTTCCAGCCCCCCTCCTCCTGTACGTCCTCTGAATGACCACTTAATTGAATATATTCACTACTTATCTTAAACCATGAATATCAGATGAAGTTCCCCCCACTGTAATGTGTCCCAGCTTCTCAACGGGCAATAAAATGTAATGAATTGATCTCGACTTAACAAAAAAATAAAAGCCCGGACATGTATAATAGGCTCCTGTGTTCGGAGGCTGGTGAGTGAACTCAATCAAACGAGTTTGCCCTGTCCATTCACTTGCTCCGGGGCGGACAATAGTGCCGCCCCCCTTCTCCAGCCTCTCTGGGATTTTTTACCCAGCAGAATGCACACACATGTTTGCATTATATCCATTTCCAGCAGGGCTGACATTAGAACACTTTGTATTAAGTTGCTAAGCAGGGCCCTTTGGAAGCGTGATGGCTGCGCTTGTGTCACGGGACTCTTCATTCACAACAGCCACAAAACACACGACAAAAGGCTAATGCAACACGCCGCTAATTCCTGCTCATTCAGACATCAGCTAATATCAGAAGGGGATCGGTGCACCTGCAGTTCAGTAACACTCACTATTGTCCCACTGCGTTATGGGAGCGCAGAGACAAGTCGACACAGAAAACACTAAAAACAGACAGTTTCTCAGGCAAACTGCTCGATTGCACAAATAAAAGCCTGGCATTGTGGCGTTCCTGTATTAACTAACTGTGCTTAAGACTCTTCAGAGCTTTGAGAACGTGTCTTCTTTATAAAATGGTGTTCAACAACAGCACTGAATCCATTCTCGCTCAAACTCACGTGTCAGGACTCGATATAAGGACTGCCTGAAGGCACAAGGTGAGCAAAAAAGATGCTAGGGATTGTTTGAGAAACTAAATTGAGCTCTTTCACTTTTTTGTGTATGGATGAAGAAATACAGATAGAATTACAGCAAAATGCGTGTTTTGGCGATTATCCTAGTAAACACAGTCGGTTAGGCATATGTCTTATGTAAACATTAGAGAAAGAAAAGGCATGTGTATCAGTATATTAAATCCGTGATTCGTTCTTAAACTGAAAGCAAACTAATAATAAATCTAATGCTGTCAAAAAAAATTCAAGTGCTCACTGCTCCTGACTAAACCTTTGTAACGTCAAACATTATTAATCTATATTTAATTTATACAGTGAAGACTGAAGTTATTTACATTTATTACATTTCTGTAGCGTACCTTAAAATGTATTTTAGACCATGCTGAAAAAACAGAAAAGCATTGTTTATTGAACTTGTGTCTTTGTTGTACTGTATTTATTTTCTTCTATTGCTTGTAATTTGGTTATCTGTAAAAAAAAAAGTTTTGCACCGAGCCCATAGTAGCAGCCAGATTTGTTTTTCCAATTGTTTATTTACACAATGAAAAAAAATTCAGATAAATGTTTGTCTTATATATTTTGGTTGCATTTATGAGTTAAAAAAAATGTAGATGGTTGTTTAAAATAGATATATAATATAAAAATATCAATATATCGATCGATATACTTCTATATCGAATTGTAATCGTATCATATAATTTTTTTGAGGTATAGGAAAATATCGTATCGCTGGTAATGAGAATGGATATCGTATCGTATTGTGACGAACCATGCGGTTTACACCCCTAGTTTGCATAAGTCTGCATGGACTGGCTCCTAGTCCTGCGTGTGCTGAAAAGAAACACTGATGTGTGACGTATAACTGATCCTATAGTCAGCTGACTCTCTGACAGCGCTCCTCTCTGTGATGACACTAAAGACCATCTGCTCTCCGTCGGTGTAGACTCTGTGATGTGAATGTATGTTTTCACTGGACTGTGTGCATCATGTGAACACGATTAGTGAGATGATATTACACACCTCCACACAGTCAAAGGTGTCTGTGACCCTGGCCGTGTACTTGACTTTGAACAGGGTGCTCAGGGTCCCTGCGCTGTAGTACAGCTGGATC
This sequence comes from Carassius carassius, assembly GCF_963082965.1. Classification (NCBI taxonomy): domain Eukaryota; kingdom Metazoa; phylum Chordata; class Actinopteri; order Cypriniformes; family Cyprinidae; genus Carassius; species Carassius carassius. The sequence goes on from NC_081765.1 coordinate 4,445,427, forward strand.
TCCAGACCTTTGTAGCCAAACGACACTTCACTGTGCAAACACAAAACACAGGGATCGAAGCAATGGATCAAAACAGCGGTGCCAAGAAACACACACACACGATTACATGTCATGTAAATATAAACATGTATAAGTAGCATATTATTGAGTATATTATATGCAGTGGTGTGTGATACTTACTCATCTCCAAACAGCTGATGAGTGTACTCAGGGTGAAATGTTGTGCTTTCATCATCTATATCCTCTGGAAACCGCACTACAACAGACAAAAGAAGGGTTTTATATATAAATGAAGGTGGAAATTACATATTAGATCAAATAGGAGTTTGTTCAAAGAGTGCATAAATAACTGTTTCGCTATTGGTCAACACTATCTATTCACAACCAATGTGACGTCGCCAGAAAACAGAAGCAAATTCTGATGAAGAAAAGTTAACTTTTGATGAAACGCTATTTAAAAGTCTCTTTTTTAGGATTTGGAATAACATCCATTGATGAATCATTCATAACTAAGTCCAGAAATGTGCAATCAATGAAATCTAACCCTAAAAAAACTGGGTTAATTTCATGTTGAATTATATCAATGCATTCTAAAAAAAAAAATACATATAATAAAAGATGATTTAAAAAACATTTAAGTTAGCTTTATAAATCATTTTTCTTTTCAAGTGATGATCAACGATTTACCTAATTTCAGACAAACGGCTTCATTAGTGTCACATTTAAACTCTGCCAGTTTCTTCTCCATGTCATTCACAGCTGTGGGAAACACAGAGAAACATGTCAATCATAACAGCATTTCTGTCACTTACACAATGAAAATAACTTACTATAGAAAGATACAATACAATAACACAGCTGCTGAAGATCAGACTTTCTTCCACTGCTATTTGGCCCATCTCAAATCATGTTGGAGAACATGATTATCAGGCTTTGCGTGCTTTAAACTACTAACTTAAAATTAAATAAATGCTATAAAATGCTAAATAGAAGAATCTGCATTACTGGTATTATGCTTGAAGTGTTTGCATGTCTATAACCATCTAATCGTGAACATATCCGTCTTTCTACACAAATGTATCTATTGATCATATGCATGTAAGTTTCTCTGAAGTGATCTCATATTTTCAAGCACGAGCGCATCTAATGCTCGCTAAACTGCACACAGCGAGTTAACTTGCTTAACATGTTTTATCTGTGTGGTGTGTGCGCTCGAGTGTGTAAGTAAGTTAAATCTGCTATAAAAGACGAAGAGAGCACAGTGTAAACACACGTGTGCTGATGATTAGCATGTAGCCGCAGCTAAAGCTGTGTTTCTGTGATCGTTTGCTCGCAGACAGCAGCGCTCGAGCTCTGACTGCACACAAACACACGCGCTTTACATCAGCAGCTGCACGAATAAAACACAACCGCTATTACTGAGGGGTTTTCACACTCACCCGCCATTTCTGCACGTCTTCTCTTCTCAACCCGCCAAATGCCGAAACTACTTCCTGTTTACCCACGTGCTTCCGCTCACTCTCGCCATTGGAGAAACTCTCGGGAAGCGCCGCTGGTCTCTGAACGATACCCGGATGAGACAGCAGCTACATGTTCCCTTTTGAGAGTACTCTCGTACTGCGTAAGCTAGCTTACGCTATGGGAAAAGGTCCCCTTTTCTCGAGAATATGAAGCCAAAAATTATCCTTAATTTTTAAATAATGTAAAACGCAGTGCTGCAGCACAGCAGACCCAAGCGAAGCGGCTCGCGCGCTTATTGGCTGTGCTGCGGCAACTGCAGCAACCTATGGTGAGGCGGCGGAGAGTAACGTCAGAGCGCGCCAAAATAGGCGTGGCTGGAACTATATAAGCCACCGCTTCACCATAGGGATCAGATTTCATCTCCTTCAGCGATCTCACCTGCACTTCGCTGTCTTCTCCGGAGAAGCCTCTACACGCCGTCGAAAAGCCTCTCAGCGGGATAGCACTGCAACGCAGATCTGAGGACGCCGGCTCGTGCTTCATCTCGACGCCGCCTTCAGCACTCGCTTCCTGCTGCGCCATCCGGCGTGAATATATCCTTTTCAAAGCTAGTGTGTTTGCCGCTGCATCACACTTTTTTCCTCCAGAATTCGAGGCGTTGTTTCAAATGCCTCGGGCCTGCGCTTCCTGCCGAGGCCCTCTGCCCAGCGAGGACCGCCACATCATCTGTGTCTCCTGCCTGGGCCGCGAGCATGCTGAGAGCGCACTCTTCAAGGGCGGCTGCCCTGAGTGCGACGACATGGCTATATCGACCCTGCGGGCTCGATTAGCTCAAACCAGCCACGATGCTCCACCCGCTCCGCCTCTTCTCTCTCAAGTGCCGCGTAAGAAACGCCGCGATCAGAGAATGCCTGAGCATACTGCTACACGCGAGCTCACGCCGGAACACTCCCCGTGTGCCTCGCCCGCTCTCTCTCCTTCGCCTGTCCTCTTCGTGGACGAGCAGCGCCAGTCCCTGCTCACCAGCGCCCCCTTCTCCTTCTGAGGCGCTGGATGGCGGTCGAAGCCTGTGCATCCATCCAAGCCGTGCCGCACCACCTCAGCTCTTGCTGGCCGAGCTTACACCTCCGCTGGTCAAGCTGCTTCGGCTCTACACACCATGGCTGTGCTGCAGGTTTTTCAGGCCAGACTTCTCCGTAACCTGGACGAGTCTGCCCCAGATACCTATGACTTTAAAGATCTCCGCAGCGCTACTGATCTAGCCCTGCGTGCGACAAAGACCACAGCACAAGCGATCGGCCGAAGCATGGCAAGCCTCGCTGTTTTAGAGCGACACCTCTGGCTCACGCTCACGGAGATGAAAGACGCCGACAAATCCGCCTTTCTCGACTCTCCTATCTCGCCTTCCGGCCTCTTTGGCCAGTCGGTTAAGGGTTTCGCTGAACGCTTCACTGAGGCTCAGAAAACGTCACAGGCAATGAGACACTTCCTGCCGAAACGCTCTAGCTCTGCTGCGGGACGCCGTAGAAATGCGCCGCCCCCTCAGACCTCGAAGCCATCGCAGCCAGACTTACAGTCTCGCCCAGCGACCAAAACCCAGCACCGCTCTCGCTCTACGAGCCGCAAACCGCCAGAGAGACGGGGACCTCGGCCCAGGATTGTGCTGAACCCCGAGCCTCCGAAGCCCTCCTGACCTTCGGGCTGAAAAGACCGTGGTTAAGTCCCGCTGCGGCCGGACCACCACACAAGAAACCTCACATGCTTCCTCCAATCCCCTCACTAAAGGCGGTTGGAGATGTCTATACTTCAGTAAACGAGCCTGTTACAATGCACGCACGCCTGCACACAAACGCCATTTTCACGGCGACCTCAATAAAGCACAAAAAGAGCTTTTTCTATGTAGGCAGTGTGCCCACTACACAGTACGCACCCCTACATGTATACACACTCCCCCAAGTGTCACAAAGACTCACTCGGGTCTCCATTCATGCCCACCTTCCCGCTCGCGCCGGAGGTGCTCTAAATGTAGCGCGCGTGCCCACTTCTCAGTGCGCAACCCTACAAATAAGCGCTGTCACCACAGTGTCACAAGCACAGCATACTCGAGCTACTGGTCCCCTCATAACAGGCGGCCAGTGCCCGAAGCACATTCAACCCATAGCCGCACGAGCCGCTGCATGGCAGGCCATCCCCGGCATATCAAATTGGGTTTTGAATATAATAAAACGAGGTTACTCGCTCCAGTTCGCTCGCAGACCGCCGCGCTTTCGCGCCGTGGTCGAAACGAAAGTGAAAAGCGAAATGACACACGTCCTTCGCGCCGAACTGATAAACCTTCTTGCAAAAGGGGCGATAGAAACTGTCCCCCCTGCGCAGCGCGAGTCAGGCTTTTACAGCCGCTACTTCCTCGTACCAAAAAAGGATGGCGGTCTCAGACCAAGATCTCAGACGTTTGAACAAAGCGCTTATGACGTGATCGTTCAAAATGTTAACTACCAAACAAATACTTGCGCAAATTCGCCCGAGGGATTGGTTTTTCTCAGTGGATCTGAAAGACGCTTACTTTCACATTCAAATAGCACCCCATCACAGGCCATTCTTGAGATTCGCCTTCGAGGGGCAGACTTATCAGTACATGGTTCTTCCATTCGGCCTCTCCGTAGCGCCCCGTACGTTTACACGGTGCATGGATGCCGCTCTCGCACCCCTGAGAATGCGGGGAGTGCGAGTATTGAACTACCTCGACGACTGGCTAGTTTTAGCCCATTCCGAGGAACTACTGACGACACACAGATCCTGGATCCTCAGCCATTTAGAATGCCTGGGTCTCACGATCAACACTGTCAAGAGCGCTCTGTCTCCCAGCCAGAGGATTTCCTTTTTGGGGATAGACATAGACTCTGTGACATGTACAGCGCGTCTGACGTCACAGCGCGCTCTCACTATTCAGCATTTAGCCGTGTCGTTCAAAGCCGGGTCTCTTTACCCGCTCAAACGATTTCAGGAAATGCTAGGTCTGATGGCATCAGCCTCTGCGGTTCTCAAACTGGGCCTGCTGCGCATGCGCCCACTACAGCGCTGGCTGAGAGACCGTGTTCCAGCGCGCGCCTGGATTTCCGGCCGCGCGCGCATCAGGGTGACCCACGGCTGCATCACAGCTCTGGCCCCTTGGAAAATAGCCAACTGGTATCAGTTAGGCGTAAGCACGGGCGCTGTCTCGAAATGGAAAGTAGTCTCGACAGATGCATCCAACCTCGGTTGGGGCGCCCTGTACGAGGGCAGGTCTGCCTCCGGCCTCTGGTCGAGCCCGGAGCGACTGTTACACATAAACTGTCTGGAGATGATAGCGGTCGAACTATCCCTGAAAGCTTTCCTCCCATTTTTAAAGGGCCACCACGTTCTGGTCAGATCAGACAGCATGTCAGTGGTGGCCTACATAAATCGCCAGGGTGGTGTCAGGTCAGAAACCTTGCACACCCTGACCGAGCGTCTTCTGACATGGGCACATTACAATCTGCGCTCGCTAAAGGCAGCGCATGTACCTGGCATCCTGAACCGGGGCCCGGACATGCTTTCCAGGGCGAATGTTCCCCCTGGGGAGTGGTCTCTTCACCCACAGACGGTTCAGTTGATGTGGAGCATCTTCGGCAGGGCAGAGGTCGACCTCTTCGCCTCAGAAGACAACGCTCATTGCCCAATATATTTTTCAAAGAGCAGGGACGATTGGCCCAGACGCCCGCTTTATGCCTTCCCACCGGTCGCGATGCTACCGCAGGTCATCGATCGGGTCAGGAAGAGCAGATGTGCTATGCTGCTAGTAGCCCCACTCTGGACGACCCAACCTTGGTTCTCCGAGCTGATGCAGCTGTCCAGTACAGCCCCATGGCCAATACCGCTGCGGAAAGATCTCCTCACGCAGCTGAAGGGCGCGCTCTGGCATCCCCACCCCGAACTTTGGGCCCTTCATGTATGGCCCTTCAACGGGTACCCGGGAACCTCCCTGAGGGAGTGTTAAAGACCATTACGGAAGCCAGAGCGCCCTCAACCAGGCGCCTATACGCGCAGAAATGGTCAGTGTTCTCCACCTGGTGCGGGACACGGAACCTAGACCCTCACTTATGTGACGTGACGGAGATACTCTCCTTCCTACAGGAGCGTTTAGATGCGGGCAGATCCCCGTCTACGCTCAAAGTGTATGTGGCAGCCATTGCAGCTTCTCATGCTCCGGTGGCCGGCCTATCACTGGGAAAAAACGAACTGGTCATTCGTTTCCTTAAGGGAGCTCGTCGGATGAACCCTCCCCGACCCCCTTCAATCCCTTCCTGGGACCTGTCTACGGTCCTAGAGGCCTTAAAGGGCCCCCCTTTTGAACCGCTTCAGTCTGTCGATATGAAGCTTCTTTCATTCAAAACCGCTTTTCTACTGGCTCTGGCCTCAGTCAAGCGAGTGGGGGATTTACACGCGCTATCTGTAAGCGCTGACTGTCTCGAGTTTGGGCCTAATGACTCCAGAGTCATTCTCAGACCAAGACACGGCTATGTCCCAAAGGTGCTCTCAACACCGTTCAGAGCGCAGGTCATCTCGCTGTCAGCCCTTTCCTCGCAAAGCGACGAAAGCAACGCGAGCTTCATCTGCCCCGTCAGGGCTCTTAAAACCTATATTGCGCGCTCCGCCTTATTCAGGAGGTCGGACCAGCTCTTCATATGCTTTGGTGGGCGCACCCGAGGTCTCGCCACCACGAAGCAAAGCCTATCGCGATGGATAGTAGACACTATCTCGCTGGCTTACAAATCTAAGGGCCTTCACTGCCCGTTCGGCATCAGAGCCCATTCCACCCGAGGTATGGCCTCGTCATGGGCGTGGTCCTGCGGGATACCACTGGATGATATCTGTGCGGCGGCAGGCTGGGCCTCTCCGTCCACATTTATTAGATTCTATAATCTGCAAGTCCCTGCCCTGCAGGCCAGGGTACTTTCTATATAGACGTGCTAAGCCTTATCACGTCCCCCTTTTTTCGTTCCCTATATAAAGCTCACTAAGGTTGGCTGTTGGGACTGGGATTTCTCCTGCTATAAAGCCCCGAGCTCTCGCCTCGGGCTGTGACAGGTCGAAGTTCCCGAGCACGCACGGCGTTTTACATTGTGTTCCCATAGCGTAAGCTAGCTTACGCAGTACGAGAGTACTCTCGAAAGGGAACGTACTCGGTTACTAACTTAACCTCGGTTCCCTGAGATGAGGGAACGAGTACTGCGTAACCTGCCGTGCTATGTGCTCGGACCGGGTGATCGCTTCAGTCGATTTAAAACCTGATCCCTATGGTGAAGCGGTGGCTTATATAGTTCCAGCCACGCCTATTTTGGCGCGCTCTGACGTCCAATGGGCGCGAAGCGCCCCCATTGGTTCGTTACTCTCCGCCGCCTCACCATAGGTTGCTGCAGTTGCCGCAGCACAGCCAATAAGCGCGCGAGCCGCTTCGCTTGGGTCTGCTGTGCTGCAGCACTGCGTTTTACATTATTTAAAAATTAAGGATAATTTTTGGCTTCATATTCTCGAGAAAAGGGGACCTTTTCCCATAGCGTAAGCTAGCTTACGCAGTACTCGTTCCCTCATCTCAGGGAACCGAGGTTACGTTAGTAACCGAGTACGTTTATAAATGTCTTTTCGTGTAAAAACAGACTTAATGTAAGGAACGTTTTCCTTTTAGTTTTAAACACAGGTGATACCATCTCAAATAAATTGCATCAAGCTTTAACATTTTCACATGATCATAAACTGTCCTTAAGCTGCCATGCAAATTAATTAATCAATAAAAACAAGCCTGTTTTTTTTTTTACCATTTCGAGGTTTTCGGGACTGTAAACCCCGGCTGAGAAATAAAAACACTCAAAATCAAACTAAACTGGTTGGTACTGTAGGTCTTAGCTGGTTTAAGACTAAGACATAGACTGGTTTACGACAGAGACTGGTTTAAGACAGAGACTGTATAAAACAGATTTTAGATGGTCTCAAGCTCAAACCAGCCAACCAGTTTAGGCTGGTTACTTAAAAAAATATGACTTAAAATCAGAATAAACTAAATGTATTGCACTATAATCAATAAATAAATATTTTATCATCTTAATAATATATTATTATTTGTTGTTTACATAATTAGAAATAGAGAAGGGTTAAATTAAATTTCTAAAATGAATATACAAAATAAGGTTCAAGTATATTTTTAAGTATACTTTATGTAGCAAGTATACATATATCAGTGTTCTAGTAGTATACTTGTAAGTGTACTGTTTCAATACTCCTTGGGACTTAATTGGCCCACTTTCTAGTATATAAAATTATACTTTTAAGTGTACTTTAAGTATAACAGTAGCAAACTGTGCACAACTAGTTTACCTCTATGTTTGTGGTTTGTACTGCAGTTATACTAAAAGTGAACATATTGGTTTACTGATAGTTTACTAATTAAATACTTTGTACACTTTGAAGTATAGTATAGTTTTCTTTAAGTGAACTTTACATCATACTTAAAGTATACTACTATGCCCCTGTTTAGGTTTTAATGTGTATATATTTTGTTATATATATATATATCTGAAGATACAAAACATCCAAAGAAAGAACAAAGTCTCTGCTTGTAAACAAAAACATTTTATTCAAGCTTCATGCATTATATTTTTTTTTAAACTTTAATGTCTTTTATAAAAAATAAAGAAATAACATTGTGAACAAAAAGCTGAAAAAGACTATGAACTGGATTCAGAATGATAATCAAAATGTAGATCAACACCCCAAAGCTTGATTGTAATTATTACCTCTTCATCTGTCATTTTATACCATAACGTTACAGTTTTGATGCTGTTTCATGTCAGATGATCGTTAGATTACATGTGTTGGAATCTGTTGTTCCTTTTTTCTTCTTCACTTATGTTTTTTTTTTTGGTTGGGGGGGGGGGGGGGGGTGGGGTTCTGTGCAGAAGATGTGTATTAGCGCCCTCTACCCTATAATAATGACACAGATTCTAGGAGTATGGCTCAAATATATTTAGAATTTTTGTAAGTATAAGTCAAGTATACTTAAATGCCATTTCTGAGAAGTACATAAAAAGTAAACTAAAAGCATACTTTCCTATTTTAGTTCAAAAGAAGTATACTAATAGCACAACTTATTTTTCGTAACGGCATGCAGTCTTGGAATTAAATTGCTGTACCAATATAATCTTTTACATCAGATTCTCTTGGAGAAAAAGTATTAATTAAACAAATGTGAGTGGTTTTTAATGATGAAGTAAGAAGATAATGTCAGAAGAAAAAGCCACCATCATCAGGCATTTACGAAAACAGAAAAGCACAAGCAATTACATTAAACAACCAGGTTAATCTCTATATAATCAGACCAAATTTGCCCTATAGACTCGACAATCATAAAATACCGAGCGAGAGCGAGAGAGTAAGATGTAGTATGTTGTCAAACACTAAATTGGGCCTTTATGAAGTGGGCTATTATGTCAGTTGACTCATAGATGAGATACACAGGGAAGATTTCTCCCGAACAGGGAAGACAGTGAGAAGATAGCTGACCTTTCTGGAGCAGAGGATGCTGCAGACTGACCCTGGGGTATTCTGTGTCATTATCTCTGCCATGGTGTGATTCTGAGCTCAAACTGCTCCTGTCTGTGATATCCTGACTGATTCTCTAACAGTACTGGATTAGTGGTTCACTGAAGGCACGGTCTTGACCTCTGGTGAAGTACAGGGCTGTCTAAACCAGAGAAGAGAGAAACACATTGACTGATTGTGATCCGTAAGCTGGATCCCTGGAGGAGGAAGCACTGGTTATCTCTGAAACCATTACATCTTTCAAACTCCATCTTCCTCAACTTCAAATTCCTGATTTTGTTTTTACAGCAATTTCAATTTGATCACCAAGCCTAGTATTTGTGTGTGTGCTTTAAAGGGTTACAGTGTGCTTTGTATTATAATGTCCTTGTCTCTGAAGGAAATAACCATTAAGTAAGTATTGTTGAATTTAGCAGTAGTCATTGAGCGCACTTGTCTCTGTTCATTTCTCTCAACAGCGAGCTGTTCAGTTTAACCCAGATCCATTTTAAAATCCTCTCTCTCAACACACATCACTGCATAGTTAACCTCGCCCGTAAATGATCAGATCTATAATTGATGGAGTTATGATTTTAATACCCCCCTTGTCACATGAAATAATTAAGTAGCTCTTTGAAATTAAGACTGCTTTAATGTGTGAAGGAACCACTGCTTGCAAGAGCTGAATTTCTCCACAGCGCTGATACGTGCTTGGTTTAACGATGAGGCTTATCAAGCTGAACTTGTGCTTAATTATGTGAAGCTGTTAAATAAATTGGTTGGAATTAATGTTTTCTCTGAAGCTTTAGGTGTGACTGGAGATAAGTGTGTGATGGACACACATCAGCGCTCGTGTCACTTCCAGCTAATGATGATTAAAGTCTTCTTCACCCTTTGAAAATATAAATAAGAAAACTATGTGAGAGCTACACACAACAGCCCCTGGTGTTCTCTATTGAACATGTAATTGAACATTTGTTTAGAGCATGCTATTGAACATTTTCACTGTTCACAAAATAGATGCATTTCTTTTAATATGCTGGAGCATTTTGTCACTTCATATTGTAACGCGGAGTCAGGGACATTCGGATCCATGTTCAATGTTTATTAAGAACTCGTAGTGATAACAGGCAGGGTTCAGACAACAGCACCAGCGATATCAGAGACAATCAAAGACAGGGTCGATTACCAGGCTTGAATCGGGGCAGGCAGCAGACAGTAGACAAGTCGTGGGCAGAGCAAAGGGTCAGTAAGGCAGGCGGCAGACAATCGTCAAGATCAGAACAGTTCAAGGTAATACAAGGAAAGGCAGACAGGGATAAACGCTCAGAAATGTCAGACAGGCAAAACAAGACTTTGCACTGTGTGTGTTTGGATGCAGCTTAAATAGGGCGTGGAATGAGGAACACCTTGTGGTGATTAGTCCGAGGTATGGGGCCGCTGGGTAATGTAGTCCAAAAGAAACGGTGAAGGTGCCCTCCGGTGGCTGTCGGAGAGAGCCACAGAGGTCTGAGTCGTAACAGAGTCGTAACTGTTCCTTAGCCCTGCGGACCGCACGTTGAAGGTGGACATGGGCTCCATTCCAAGTCTCCTCGCTCCTTCTCATCCAGTCGTCAACTGCGGGGAGCTCCGAGAGCTCACCCGACCAGGGAAACAAGGGTGGTTGGAAACCCAGCACACATTGGAAGGGAGTGAGGCCGGTAGCTGGCTTTCGAAGGGAGTTTTGGGCATACTCCGCCCACAGAAGGTAATGACTCGAGTCTGCCTGATTATTGTAACAGTAGGTGCGGAGGAAGCGGGTAAGTTCCTGATTTAGGTGTTCCACCTGGCCATTGGACTCCAGGTGATATCCAGAGGTCAGGCTGACGTTGATGTTGAGTTGCTGGCAGATGGTTTTCCATACCCGGGAAGTAAACTGTGGACCTCGGTCTGAAACTATGTCCTCTGGGAGACTGTAGAACAGGGGTGCCAAACTCAATCCCTGGAGGGCCGGAGCCCTGCAGAGTTTAGATTCAGCCCTAATTAAACACATCTTATACAACTAATCAAGTCCGTCAGGCTTATTTGAAAACTACCTGTGCTGTGTTCGCAATGTTATACTATCATACTACTCTTACTGTTTCTGCAGAATCCAGTATGTATGTTGTGCAATAGTGTGCAAATTTTCTGTATGCATAAAATACCCAGATGACCTACTATATTTACTAGAATCTGCCGACTGTAATTCAAGTACACTGAAAACAGTACAGAAGTTGAGTTTGTAATGGCATACTACCATAATACTCCTACTATACTGCAGTATGCTGTGTGTATACTGTGATTAGTAAGTGAATGTTTTGTATGCATGGAATGCCTGGACTACATGCTACATTTGCTGTAATTTGATGTATGCATCTGAAGGGATATTGTTTCCCAGAATGCAACGCGCTCCATGTTTCATCTTCAAACGTGTGAGTGAACTGGAAGCAGGGAATAGTAATTATAAATGTAACACATTTATACATATACACGTTGCTGTAAACTATAAACTATCTCTGTGTATCTGAAAACAATATAAGTAGGACATAAATCATACTTTAATGATCTCTACAGCTGCGATAAACAGCATTGCAAAAGACGCCTATTTATCTGTACTATCAGTGGCTTTTAGAGAGTAAAAGATGTGTGATGATTGATTTTTACACGAGCGACCCAAGTTCGAGGCTTCCCTTTACCAAGCTTGTTCTTCACCTTTTCCCATCACATATCAGATCAGAAAGGCACTTATTTTGAATAATAATGTGTTATTAGGGGACTATAGGTCTAATGAGGTTTTTGTCTCAATAAAGTGACATTCATTTAGTAATATTTTTTAAGTATAATCATTTAAACTCACTGTTATTGCATAATGTTTTATATTGTACTACAGTACTGAAATATAAACATCTACCACTATTAAAGGTGCCATCTGTCATGTCTGGCAAAAAAATCAAGTCATACTCCACATTCCATACCAGATGGGGGCAGTATGCCTCAATAAAGTGAATTGGTCTACTCTAGAGTAACAAACGAGAAACGGCATAGTCTCTATGCTCCGCCCCTACCTTCACAACAACCCTACAGCCATAGCCGAAGCCTAAGAGGACGTTTTGCCTCCAGAGGAACGTTGGGTGATGCCAAGTGATTTTGAAACATGACATCTTCAAGCTACTCCCCTTCATCTTTACAAGTGAATATGTTCCTATTCGTTTTGTTCATATTACATTTTGAGTTGTATATACACATTATTTGAATTAAATTAATTTGACAGACAGCATTCTGTCAACATCATTGGTCAACATCAGACAGCTGATGTTGACCAAGCTAGCGCCAACCAACGTAACCAGAGCTGCCAACTCTCAAGCATTCACCTTGAGACACACGCAATTGACTCTTTTCACACACTTTCACGCCACACATCAATTTTCTCACGTACAGAAAAACCACGAAGCAAAGAGGACACGGAGACCAACAGACTAGACAGAGCAGGTTAGTTATGATATAAAAAAATGGGTAAATTATAGCTAGCTAATTATCAAACGCAGCTACGGTTAGCCATTCCCGAAAAAAAAACACAAACATATAAAACAAACTTCATTTCTTTCAGGTCCATCAGTTTTCTCCAGCGATTGAAAGCAGTGCCGATGTTTACTCTGGTTCGGCTCCTTTTCCGAGCCCGGTTGTTTCCCTGTAGCGGGTGGTGGTCTCTTGCCAAGGGCTTCAGTCATCCTTCCGCTCTCTTCCCTGAACTGAAATGAAGTAGTGGGCTGTACTTTCCACACGATTGACATCAGGTTCAAGTACGCCCACAAGTTATTCGTGTATTGCAGGTTGGCTGGTGGTTATGTTGCCCGCATACCGCCTCCCATGGCCAAAACTGGTATTACGACACCTGTCGGGCCGGGGCTAGTAATGCTAATGCTAATTAAGGTTGATATCTCTGCAGCACTATAACTTGACATTTTTTTAATGACATCATCGCTCTTATTTCTTCTCATTCTTTTGATGCATGTAGGTCATTTTTTTGGATATTTTTACCTCAATTTTTGCACATGGCAACTTTAACACAACTATTATTATTTCTGTTCAGTATGTAAAGTTAACTAATTATGAAATAAGTTCAGTTGGGCAATATAGCATTGTTTACTAGTATGAATCCTTAATTAACAAGCCTTTGTAAAAAGAATTATTAGCACATTTTTTGTGAGATAACAACCTTAGCAGCTGTGCTGAATTAATGATTTGTCTTATGACGACACAAGTAGCATACTACTCTGAAACATTTTTTGCTTATTGTAAACTGTTTCACACACTATTCTTTAAAAAATAGTAGGCAGTATACACTGTGTACTGGGCAGGATTTGGAGAAGCGGTCAATTATGGTGAGTATGGTGGTGAAACCATTGGAGCTGGGCAATTCAGTCACAAAGTCGACAGCGATATGAAACCCGCTAGCTGTTGATGGGAGGTCTTTGTGATGTTGCAAGTGTTGCGGTCTTGAATGAACTGAGTGACGTCCGTCTGGAGTGAGGGCCACCAGAAGCGATTGGGCACCAGCTTTATAGAAGCGTTTATGCCCAGATGGCCAGCGCTGGGAGATTGGTGTATCCACTGTATCACTTGTGGTCGGAGCTCGGCAGGAACATAGGTATGTTCAGGTGGACACTCGGCTGGTACAGGATCGTGAACCTGAGCCTCGGAGATCTCCGTCATGATGTCCCATTGGATAGGTGCTAGAATCACAGTAGAGGGAAGGATGGTCTCCACAGCTTTAGTTTTGGTAGGTCTAGGTCTGTAGGTTACCTTGAAGTCGAAACGGGAGAAGAATAATGACCATCTGGCCTGTCTGGGGTTGAGGCATTTGGCAGAATGGATGTACTCCAGGTTACGAGTACCAGGAAAGGTAGTTTAGCCCCCTCCAGCCAATGACGCCACTCCTCGAAGGCAGCCTTCATGGCTAATAGTTCCCTGTCTCCAACGTCGTAATTCCTGGGTTTAACTTGCGGGAGAAGAAAGCACATGGAAACAGTTTAGGTGGGTTACCGTGGCGTTGTGAGAGGATAGCACCATTGCCCGTGTTGGATGCGTCCACCTCTACCGTGAACTCCAACTCCAGATTAGGATGATGCAAGATGGGAGCGGTTGTGAATCGTCGCTTGAGTTGCTGGAAGGCCTGCTCGCTTGAAGATGTCCACGTGAGACATTGGCTCTTTCCCTGTAACAGAGAGGTGAGAGGTGCAGCTACCACACTAAAATTTCTGATAAAGTGTTTGCAAAACCCTAAGATGCGTTGGAGCTCCTTGATTGTGGATGGTCTAGGCCAATCTAACACCGCCTCTACCTTCTTCTCATCCATGGCTACTCCCTCTGCACTGATAATGTACCCCAGGAAGGAAATTTGTGTCTGGTGAAACTCACATTTCTGTAGCTAGGCATAGAGCTGATGCTGAATGAGTCTCTGCAAGACCGCTCTGACCTGTTTGACATGGGCTTCCATGGATTCGGAGTATAACAAGATGTCATCGATGTAGACGATCACACATTGGTTAAGCACATCCCGGAAGACATCGTTAATGAAGGCCTGGAACACAGAAGGACTGTTGGCAAGCCCGAACGGCATAACCCGGAACTCGTAGTGCCCCTATGTTGTAGAGAAGGCCATCTTCCACTCATCCCCCTTGCGAATGCAAATCAGGTTGTAGGCACTTGGTAGATCTAGTTTAGTGAAGTACCGGGCATTGTGAAGCTGCTCCAGGTTTGACGGAACCAGAGGTAGCGGATAACGGAACTTCACACTGATCTCGTTGAGTGCCCGATAATTGATACAAGGCCGAAGGCCTCCATCCTTCTTTTTGATGAAGAAGAACCCCGCTGAAGCTGGTGACTTGGATGGCGTAATGAAGCCCTTGGACAACTCCTCCTCTATGTACTCCTTCATGGCTGCTGACTCGGGTTGCGAGAGAGGAAAGATTCTGCCCTTGGGAGGAGTGGAACCTGGGATGAGGTCTATGGCACAGTCAACGGGTCGATGAGGTGGAAGCTTGGAAGCCTTGGTTTTGCAGAAGGCTTCAACTAAGTCCTGATATTCGATCGGCGGGCCTGATATGTCAGAAGGGTTGCGCTTCTCCTCCTGGGTATGAGTGGACGGCAGACGTGTGAGGAGGCAGTGGTATTGACAGGATTGAGACCATTAAATGATTTCCTGGGTAGACCATGATATGCGTGGGTTATGTCTTTCCAGCCAGGGTAGTCCTAGAATGATGGTATTCCGAGGTGAGTCAATGGCAAACAGTCGAATGATGTCGTGAATTTCAGCGAACGAGATGTCAATGAAATTTCCAGCAGCCCCAGAGTCTATCATGGCTTCGGTATCAACTCTCCTCCCCTCAATGTTAATGACCACTGGTACCCCAAAAGAATGAAGGTGGGTTCTCACCGCAGTGGAATTCTGGCAAGAGGGTCTGATGGGACAGGAGACTCTTAGATGACCGGCCTGCCCGCAGTACAGACACAGATGTTGGCGAATGCGTCTCTCTCGCTCCATAGAGGGTAGTTGGGTGGCACCGATCTGCATGGGCTCTGGTTCGGGGAGTCCTTGAGCGACCGGCCGGTCTGGTGAATGTCGATGAGTGCGTCGGGAGGGTATCAGATTATCCAGATGAATAGCAAGATCCATGAATTGATCCAGAGTCCTTCCCTCCTCTTTGCAGGCTAGCTCTGACTTTAGATCATGGTTGAGCCCTTTGCGGTAGAAGAGCCGTAGCGGTTCGTCCTCCCAGCCCGTTTGAGCAGCGAGGGTGCGAAAGGCCAAGTTATATTCGGCGGCTATGCTGCGACACTGATGTAGCACAATTAACTCCTCTCCTGCGTCCTTTCCACTGGCTGAATGTTCAAACACATCCTGGAACTGGCGAATGAAACGGTCATAAGGGGGGAAAAACATGTGATTGCCTTGCCACATTGCCCATTCCAGCGCTTTCCCGGTCAGCAGTGAGCAGACGAACGCCACCCGACTCTCATCCGTAGAGTAAGTGAGGGGTTGCTGGTTGATGCAGATGTATCATTGCATTAGGAAGCCCTTGCAATTGCCTGGGGAACTGTCATATTTTTCTGGAAGTGAGAGACGGATATCATGAGATGCGTGAGTCGAGACAGCAGCGTTGAGCGTGGCGGCTGGTGTTGAACTCACTGCTGGGGCGGCCACATGGAGAGTTTGTAGCGTCTTTACTAGTTCCTCTGTGAGGGAGGTGAGTCTCTGTAGCTGTTGTTGATGTGTGACCAGCACGGAGGCCTGAGCAAAAACCTCGGAGGTTAAATGGAAAAACATCGCTGGATCCTGAGGTGGCGAAGTCTTCTGTAATGAGGAGTAAGGGACATTCGGATCCATGTGCAATGTTTATTAAGAATGCGTAGTGATAACAGGCAGGGTTTAGACAACAGCATCAGCGATATCAGAGACAATCAAAGACAGGGTCGATTACCAGGCTTGAATCGGGGCAGGCGGCAGACAGTAGACAAGTCGTGGGCAGAGCAAAGGGTCAGTAAGGCAGGCGGCAGAGAATCGTCAAGATCAGAACAGTTCAAGGTAATACACGGAAAGGCAGACAGGGATAAACGCTCAGAAATGTCAGACAGGCAAAACAAGACTTCGCACTGTTTGTGTGTTTGGATGCAGCTTAAATAGGGCGTGGAATGAGGAACACCTTGTGGTGATTAGTCCGAGGTATGGGGCCGCTGGGTAATGTAGTCCAAGAGAATGTCAGTATTCCGGTGAAGGTGCCCTCCGGTGGCTGTCGGAGAGAGCCACAGAGGCCTGAGTCGTAACACATATGGGGCAAGTTGTCACAATGGGATCTTTTTGTTTAACCTTCATAATACATTAAAAATATGTATACGATTTTCACAATCACGTTCCACTTGGACTTGAAGAATCATTGTTTTATAAAACTTTTTTTTTCCTAAAAAAATCAAAAACTAAATCCGTATGTGATCTGTAACTTCTAATTAATTAATAAGCGAATATAAAAAAATATATATTCCAAGTTTTGATTGTTATTGCCTTCCTTGTTATTACAGCATTTAACCCTTTCTTTTAAGTATTTTTTTTAATTTTTAATTTTTTTTTAATATGATTCTAGGAGATAGATATGTTCTGATATTTGGAATGAGAGAATGTAATTAAATTCCTTTTGATTTTTTTTTTTAACTCTTGACTGCTCAAAAGGTCCAACTTTATGAATCCTACATATTTATTTCTAATAAAATAACATTAAAATGTCAATGTCAATGTCACCTTTATTTATATAGCGCTTTAAACAAAATACATTGCGTCAAAGCAACTGAACAACATTCATTAGGAAAACAGTGTCAATAATGCAAAAATGATAGTTAAAGGCAGTTCATCATTGGATTCAGTGATGTCATCTCTGTCCAGTTAAATAGTGTCTGTGCATTTATTTGCAATCAAGTCAACGATATCGCTGTAGATGAAGTGTCCCCAACTAAGCAAGCCAGAGGCGACAGCGGCAAGGAACCGAAACTCCATCGGTGACAGAATGGAGAAAAAAACCTTGGGAGAAACCAGGCTCAGTTGGGGGTCCAGTTCTCCTCTGACCAGACGAAACCAGTAGTTCAGCAACGTCAGATTGTGCAGAAGAATCATCTGTTTCCTGTGGTCTTGTCCTGGTGCTCCTCTGAGACAAGGTCTTTACAGGGGATCTGTATCTGGGGCTCTAGTTGTCCTGGTCTCCACTGTCTTTCGGGGATGTAGAGGTCCTTTCTAGGTGCTGATCCACCATCTGGTCTGGATACGTACTGGATCCGGGTGACTGCAGTGACCCTCTGATCTGGACACAAACTGGATCTGGTGGCCACGGTGACCTCGGAACAAGAGAGAAACAGACAAATATTAGCGTAGATGACATTCTTCCAATGATGTAGCAAGTACATAGGGTGTTATGGGAAGTGTTTCCGGTTCCGGTTTACCTAATTAATGCAGCCTAAAAATCCTTTAACGGATTTGGATAATAAAAGCATATTAGTATGTTATGTGTATGCCAGATTAAAGAGATGGGCCTTTAATCTAGATTTAAACTGCAAGAGTGTGTCTGCCTCCCGAACAATTTTAGGTAGGTTATTCCAGAGTTTGGGCGCCAAATAGGAAAAGGATCTGCCGCCTGCAGTTGATTTTGATATTCTAGGTATTATCAAATTGCCTGAGAACGTAGCGGACGTAGAGGATTATAATGTAAAAGGAGCTCATTCAAATACTGAGGTGCTTAACCATTTAGGGCTTTATAAGTAATAAGCAATATTTTAAAATCTATGCGATGCTTGATAGGGAGCCAGTGCAGTGTTGACAGGACCGGGCTAATATGGTCATACTTCCTGGTTCTAGTAAGAACTCTTGCTGCTGCATTTTGGACTAGCTGTAGTTTGTTTACTAAGCGTGCAGAACAACCACCCAATAAAGCATTACAATAATCTAACCTTGAGGTCATAAATGCATGGATTAACATTTCTGCATTTGACATTGAGAGCATAGGCCGTAATTTAGATATATTTTTGAGATGGAAAAATGCAGTTTTACAAATGCTAGAAACGTGGCTTTCTAAGGAAAGATTGCGATCAAATAGCACACCTAGGTTCCTAACTGATGACGAAGAATTGACAGAGCAACCATCAAGTCTTAGACAGTGTTCTAGGTTATTACAAGAGTTTTTTGGTCCTATAATTAACACCTCAGAAGTTTTTTCAGAATTTAGCAGTAAGAAATTAATCTTCATCCAGTTTTTTATATCGACTATGCAATCCATTAGTTTTTCAAATTGGTGTGTTTCACCGGGCCGCGAAGAAATATAGAGCTGAGTATCATCAGCATAACAGTGAAAGCTAACACCATGTTTCCTGATGATATCTCCCAAGGGTAACATATAAAGCGTGAAGAGTAGCGGCCCTAGTACTGAGCCTTGAGACACTCCATACTGCACTTGTGATCGATAGGATACATCTTCATTCACTGCTACGAACTGATGGCGGTCATATAAGTACGATTTAAACCATGCTAATGCACTTCCACTGATGCCAACAAAGTGTTCAAGTCTATGCAAAAGAATGTTGTGGTCAATTGTGTCAAACGCAGCACTAAGATCCAATAAAACTAATAGAGAGATACACCCACGATCAGATGATAAGAGCACATCATTTGTAACTCTAAGGAGAGCAGTCTCAGTAGTATGATACGGTCTAAATCCTGACTGGAAATCCTCACATATACCATTTTTCTCTAAGAAGGAATATAATTGTTATAATATAAAGGCAGATTCGAGATTGGTCTATAATTAACTAGTTCTTTGGGGTCAAGTTGTGTTTTTTTGATGAGAGGCTTAATAACAGCCAGTTTGAAGGTTTTGGGGACATATCCTAATGACAATGAGGAATTAATAATAGTCAGAAGAGGATCTATGACTTCTGGAAGCACCTCTTTTAGGAGCTTAGATGGTATAGGGTCTAACATACATGTTGTTGGTTTAGATGATTTAACAAGTTGATACAATTCTTCCTCTCCTATAGTAGAGAATGAGTGGAACTGTTCCTCAGGGGGTCTATAGTGCACTGTCTGATGTGATACTGTAGCTGACGGCTGAATGGTTGCAATTTTATCTCTAATAGTATCGATTTTAGAAGTAAAGTAGTTCATAAAGTCCTTACTGCTGTGGTGTTGGGAAATGTCAACACTTGTTGAGGCTTTATTTTTCGTTAATTTAGCCACTGTATTGAATAAATACCTGGGGTTATGTTTGTTTTCTTCTAAAAGAGAAGAAAAGTAATCGGATCTAGCAGTTTTTAATGCTTTTCTGTAGGATATGTTACATTCCCGCCATGCAATACGAAATACCTCTAGTTTTGTTTTCCTCCAGCTGCGCTCCATTTTTCGGGCTGCTCTCTTTAGGGTGCGAGTATGCTCATTATACCATGGTGTCAAACTGTTTTCCTTAACCTTCCTTAAGCGTAAAGGAGCAACTTTATTTAAAGTGCTAGAAAAGAGAGAGTCCATAGTTTCTGTTACATCATCAAGTTGTTCTGAGGTTTTGGATATGCTAAGGAATTTGGATACATCAGGAAGATAACTTAAAAAGCAGTCTTTTGTGTTAGAAGTGATGGTTCTTCCATACTTGTAACAAGAAGTAGAATTTATAATTTTGGCTATATGAATTTTGCAAAGAACTAAATAATGATCTGAGATATCATCACTTGGCTGAATAATTTCAACACCATCAACATCAATTCCATGTGACAATATTAAATCTAGAGTATGGTTTCGACAATGAGTAGGTCCTGAAACGTGTTGTCTAACACCAATAGAGTTCAGAAAGTCTATAAATGCTGATCCCAATGCATCTTTTTCATTATCAACATGGACATTAAAATCACCAGCTATTAAAACTTTATCTGCAGCCAGAACTAACTCGGATGTAAAATCACCAAACTCTTTAATAAAGTCTGTATGGTGCCCTGGTGGCCTGTATACAGTAGCCAGTACAAACATAACAGGGGATTTATCATTAACATTTGTTTCTCTGGATAATGTTATATGAAGTACCATTACTTCAAACGAGTTATACTTGAAGCCTGCTCTCTGAGAAATCCTGAAAACGTTGTTATAAATTGAAGCAACACCTCCACCTTTGCCTTTTAGACGTGGCTCATGTTTATAACAGTAATCTTGGGGGGTGGACTCATTTAAAATAATGTAATCATCAGGTTTTAGCCAGGTTTCTGTCAAACAGAGCACATCTATATTATGATCAGTGATCATATTATTTACAAAAAGTGTTTTCGTAGAAAGGGATCTGATATTCAATAAGCCAAGCTTTATCATTTGTTTATCCATATTGCTTCTGTTTTTTATTTGTTGAACCTCAATTAAATTGTTAATCTTAACTTGGTTTGGACGTTTTTTGTTTTTTCTAGTTCGGGGAACAGACACAGTCTCTATAGTGTTCAGCATTAGCATTACTGTTTTATTTTTCAAATTACATACATTAATTTTGCTTGCATGCATAAACTTTCACTCTTATTCTTACCTGAAAAATATGATCAGTTGTTTACGCTGCAAAGGTTTGTCAGTAGGTTTACATATTCATATTTATTCACAAAATTCAGTCCCAAAAGTGTGTGAACAGCCTTCTCTCATTGCTTACTGTTAGTTTTAATACATAATTTTTGATCATTTTGATTGATGCTGAAACGCACAGTTTGGAAATGTAAAAAAACTGTTAAATATTAACGAATCTTTTATATTATTAAGATATTTGTATCAACATTTATATTACAGCTCATGTGACAACTTGCCCCAATCTCCATACATAAAATCATCAGATGCGCCTGATTGCAAGAAGACACCAGAAGATTAATCGGCTTGAATTTGCATGTAAAGCAAGTTAAGCATGGCAAACACAATCAGACTGAGATGCATTTATGCTGCCAGGTGTGAAAGAAGTGGATTTGAAGATGAGACGTGTGAAATGAAAATGTAGTCTAAATAACATTATAATATATGAACATATTTAATAGGTAACACATCAGTATTTGTGTGGCCCCCGCTGAATATAAGTGAAAGTGAAGTGACATTCGGCCAAGTATGGTGACCCATACTCAGAATTTGTGCTCTGCATTTAACCCATCCAAAGTGCACACACACAGAGCAGTGAACACACACACACACTGTGAGCACACACCCGGACCAGTGGGCAGCCATTTATGCTGCGGCGCCTGGGGAGCAGTTGGGGGTTCAGTGCCTTGCTCAAGGGCACCTCAGTCGTGGTATTTAGGGTGGTGAGAGAACTGTACATGCACTCCCCCCACCCACAATTCCTGCCGGCCTGGGACTCAAACCCACAACCCTTCGATTGGGAGTCCGATTCTCTAACCACCAGGCCACGACTTCCCCTAGACCCATTGTCAGAAGTGGGATAAAGCTGAAGTGAATTAATAAATGTAAGTTTTATAGACAGCATTTAGATCTTCCAATGTTTTTTCTGTATTTGATTTAACCAGTTTCTAACACATCTTGAAATCCCATTTGATGGACTATTTCTTAGCTTTGACATTGTGTCAAACTGACTTTATGTCTGTAAATATAGCCACAAATCTATCTTAAAGGACACATTCAATAGCCAAGCATAGCCACGTAATGGTTATAATGCAGATTGAGGTTGATGCAGTAAAGGTTATGGCATAAGCATCACAATGTGGAGATGCTCTTGAGAGTAAACTTGACCTTCAGCCTTCACCAACCCTAAGCTCAGAATTAGAGAGTTAAACCTGCTTCACTTTGCCACAGAGAAGTGAAATATGTCTACCGCAGAGCATGCAGAAAAGTTTTGTAACGGGCAATCTAAGTCTGAAAACAAAAATTACCTTTTCTTATTCTCATATTTAATTTGAAAATCTTGTGCTGAGAATAAAGAGCCTGATCCTTTCAGCCGAATGACAGGTGAACATTGAACCCAGAGTTTTGAAACTTCTTTTAGCCATCAGTTGAATCTATGAAAAGAGTTCAGAATTATCGATCCGGTTCAGACCGATTTTGTTGAGAAGCCGGAATCAATGACTTTGGTCTTTTCACAGTCAGTGTAAAACGCAATGAAAAGCCGCTTTAGCTCAGAGAAAATGAAGCAGCCGTCTGATCGCTCGGAGAACAATGATACAAAGGAGTGATTTTCCTCCCTGTTCCCTCAGAAGAGTTTACAGAGCGAGCAAATGTTATCCGTGTGGAGCGTTTCATTTCCCACTGCTGTTAGTGCCTCCAGACGTGCTGCTGAGTGAACAATACTCTCTCTTCGATTCCTGCCTTTGGAGAGATTTAGGGATGAACACTTTAATGGCAATCACAGACCAAACATTTGTCAAAAATGATGGTATTGGCTCGAGTCTGTGTGAATGGAGCGGAATATCGATGTTCTGTTGCTTGTTTTGGAATTCGGAACCTTTAACAAGCAAATGGTAATCCAACGTACACAAGAACAAAGACCACTTAAGACCGTAAATACTGACTGAAAACTATTAGGAAGTGGTTGCACAAGATAACTTCAATCTAAGAGCTCTGTTTTTGAATCTGAAATGAGGGTGTAGTCATTTAAACATCAGGGCTGCTGCGTGAATCCCTTGATAGAATTCCTTAACCCTTATGAAAGCATTAGCATAAAAAGAGTACTTATTACGGAAATAATATACTTTAAAAGAATATAGCTACTTAAGTGCAAACTGAATGTAATGATTCCAGACATAATTGCATGTTTATTGCAATTAAATAAAATGCATTGTAGTTTAATATATGTTTATATTAAATGCAACTTTTGTGCTTTTTGATCCAATTTAGTGGTAATTTCATTTTCTTCTATTCATAGTTTTCGTGTGACATACAGGAACCTGGAGGGCGAAACAAGACTTTCCTCCAATGACTGCCAGTTATTTTCAAGAGGTTTGCATTAGGAAGTAATGTCAAGTCACCTTTATTAATATAGCGCTTTAAACAAAATACATTGCGTCAAAGTAACTGAACAACATCCATTAGGAAAACAGTGTGTCAATAATGCAAAATGATAGTTAAAAAGGCAGTTCATCATTGAATTCAGTGATGTCATCTCTGTTCAGTTAAATAGTGTCTGTGCATTTATTTGCAATCAAGTCAACGATATCGCTGTAGATGAAGTTTCCCCAACTAAGCAAGCCAGAGGCGACAGCGGCAAGGAACCGAAACTCCATCGGTGACAGAATGGAGAAAAAAACCTTGGGAGAAACCAGGCTCAGTTGGGGGGCCAGTTCTCCTCTGACCAGACGAAACCAGTAGTTCAATTCCAGGCTGCAGCAAAGTCAGATTGTGCAGAAGAATCATCTGTTTCCTGTGGTCTTGTCCCGGTGGTCGTCTGAGACAAGGTCTTTACAGGGGATCTGTATCTGGGGTTCTAGTTGTGCGGGTCTCCCCTGTCTTTCAGGGATGTAGAGGTACTTTCTAGGTGCTGATCCACCATCTGGTCTGGATACGTACTCGATCCGGGTGACTGCAGTGACCCTCTGATCTGGACACAGACTGGATCTGGTGGCTACGGTGACCACGGAATAAGAGAGAAACAGACAAATATTAGCGTAGATGCCATTCTTCTAATGATGTAGCAAGTACATAGGGTGTTATGTGAAGTGTTCCTGGTTCCGGTATACCTAATTAATGCAGCCTAAAAATCCTTTAACGGATTTGGATATTAAAAGCATATTAGTATGTTATGTGTAAGCCAGGTTAAAAAGATGGGTCTTTAATCTAGATTTAAACTGCAAGAGTGTGTCTGCCTCCCGAACAATGTTAGGTAGGTTATTCCAGAGTTTAGGAGCCAAATAGGAAAAGGATCTGCCGCCCGCAGTTGATTTTGATATTCTAGGTATTATCAAATTGCCTGAGTTTTGAGAACGCAGCGGACGTAGAGGATTATAATGTAAAAGGAGCTCATTCAAATACTGAGGTGCTAAACCATTCAGGGCTTTATAAGTAATAAGCAATATTTTAAAATCTATACGATGTTTGATAGGGAGCCAGTGCAGTGTTGACAGGACCGGGCTAATATGGTCATACTTCCTGGTTCTAGTAAGAACTCTTGCTGCTGCATTTTGGACTAGCTGTAGTTTGTTTACTAAGCGTGCAGAACAACCACCCAATAAAGCATTACAATAATCTAACCTTGGGGTCATAAATGCATGGATTAACATTTCTGCATTCGACATTGAGAGCATAGGCTGTAATTTAGATATAGTTTTGAGATGGAAAAATGCAGTTTTACAAATGCTAGAAACGTGGCTTTCTATAAGGAAGGATTGCGATCAAATAGCACACCTAGGTTCCTAACTGATGACGAAGAATTGACAGAGCAACCATCAAGTCTTAGACAGTGTTCTAGGTTATTACAAGCAGAGTTTTTAGGTCCTATAATTAACACCTCTGTTTTTTCAGAATTTAGCAGTAAGAAATTACTCGTCATCCAGTTTTTTATATCGACTAAGCAATCCATTAGTTTTTCAAATTGGTGTGTTTCACCGGGCCGCGAAGAAATATAGAGCTGAGTATCATCAGCATAACAGTGAAAGCTAACACCATGTTTCCTGATGATATCTCCCAAGGGTAACATATAAAGCGTGAAGAGTAGCGGCCCTAGTACTGAGCCTTGAGGTACTCCATACTGCACTTGTGATCGATAGGATACATCTACATTCACTGCTACGAACTGATGGCGGTCATATAAGTACGATTTAAACCATGCTAATGCACTTCCACTGATGCCAACAAAGTGTTCAAGTCTATGCAAAAGAATGTTGTGGTCAATTGTGTCAAACACAGCACTAAGATCCAATAAAACTAATAGAGAGATACACCCACGATCAAATGATAAGAGCAGATCATTTGTAACTCTAAGGAGAGCAGTCTCAGTACTATGATACGGTCTAAATCCTGACTGGAAATCCTCACATATACCATTTTTCTCTAAGAAGGAATATAATTGTGAGGATACCACCTTTTCTAGTATCTTGGACAGAAAAGGGAGATTCGAGATTGGTCTATAATTAACTAGTTCTTTGGGGTCAAGTTGTGGTTTTTTGATGAGAGGCTTAATAACAGCCAGTTTGAAGGTTTTGGGGACATATCCTAATTACAATGAGGAAATAATAATAGTCAGAAGAGGATCTATGACTTCTGGAAGCACCTCTTTTAGGAGCTTAGATGGTATAGGGTCTAACATACATGTTGTTGGTTTAGATGATTTAACAAGTTTATACAATTCTTCCTCTCCTATAGTAGAGAATAAGTGGAACTGTCCCTCAGGTGGTCTGTAGTGCACTGTCTGATGTGAT
The DNA here is from genome assembly GCF_963082965.1 of Carassius carassius. Lineage (NCBI taxonomy): Eukaryota > Metazoa > Chordata > Actinopteri > Cypriniformes > Cyprinidae > Carassius > Carassius carassius. Next base: position 4,471,398 of record NC_081765.1, read on the forward strand.
TTTAGAAGTAAAGTACGTAGTTCATAAAGTCATTACTGCTATGGTGTTGGGAAATGTCAACACTTGTTGAGGCTTTATTTTTCGTTAATTTAGCCACTGTATTGAATAAATACCTGGGGTTATGTTTGTTTTCTTCTAAAAAAGAAGAAAAGTAATCGGATCTAGCAGTTTTTAATGCTTTTCTGTAGGATAGGTTACTTTCCCGCCAAGCAATACGAAATACCTCTAGTTTTGTTTTCCTCCAGCTGCGCTCCATTTTTCGGGCTGCTCTCTTTAGGGTGCAAGTATGCTCATTATACCATGGTGTCAAACTGTTTTCCTTAACCTTCCTTAAGCGTAAAGGAGCAACTTTATTTAAAGTGCTAAAAAAGAGAGAGTCCATAATTTCTGTTACATCATCAAGTTGTTCTGAGGTTTTGGATATGCTAAGGAATTCGGATACATCAGGAAGATAACTTAAAAAGCAGTCTTTTGTGGTAGAAGTGATGGTTCTTCCATACTTGTAACAAGAAGTAGAATTTATAATTTTGGCTATATGAAGTTTGCACAGAACTTAATAATGATCTGAGATATCATCACTTGGCTGAATAATTTCAACACTATCAACATCAATTCCATATGACAGTATTAAATCTAGAGTATGATTTCGACAATGAGTAGGTCCTGAAACGTGTTGTCTAACACCAATAGAGTTCAGAATGTGTATAAATGCTGATCCCAATGCATCTTTTTCATTATCAACATGGATATTAAAATCACCAGCTATTAAGACTTTATCTGCAGCCAGAACTAACTCGGATGTAAAATCACCAAACTCTTTAATAAAGTCTGTATGGTGCCCTGGTGGCCTGTATACAGTAGCCAGTACAAACATAACAGGGGATTTATCATTAACATTTGTTTCTCTGGATAATGTAGTAAGACACAAATATTAAAAGGCCAAATTCTGTACTCACCGTATTGATGATGAACCCAGAATATAATAATGCATTACGCAAAGTTTCACATTAAATATTTTCCCATAGAAAACCATTATAAAGAAAACACAGTTAGTGCATTGCATTCATATTTCAGGCTCATCTGCTTGGCTGCATAAAGTATGCAACAAGGAAAGGGTGTGTATTGAATTAGATTTTAGTTTTAATACATTAAGGCACTTCACATTAAACATTTCAGAATGTCCTGCTGTTTTTAGTGACTGAAATATTGTGGCGGATGCGTTATATGGATTGCAAATGGCCAAAAATTGCATTTTGTTCAATATCTTTGTTTTATTCTTTTGAGAGGTGATCTTAATATTTGTGTACTGATAACAGACAGAAAACTGACAGGCATGTGTTGCAGTTCTACGGTCTTCGAGCCAGTCACGTGACTGAAAACTATGACTTGTCTTTGTTGTATTTAAGTAAAGTGTACTTCTGAATCTGACAAGCATTTGTGGTGGACTAAAATATGTATAAAATTATATTTACAATTACATATTTGTAATCACAGTGTTGCAATTTAGTACATATCGACTAAATGACTTTATACTCACTACAGTTAAATTATAATCAAGTACTTTTCATGTTCTTTATTGTTAGTTAACATCAAAATAAGTGAAAACTACTGTATATCAGAATATTAATCGAAACCAAAATAAGTGTACTTTTCTAAAGCACAGCAAAAAGATTGGTAAAAAAAAAATAATGATCTAAAATGTACTTTAAATCTTGGAGATTATTACAAAGTGCAGTTTTTAAAGTATACTTAAGTGTGTTAAACACATGAAAGTGTCTCTCTTTAACTACACTTGAGTTTATTTCATTAATACTTTATTATCTGTGTGTGCAGATATTTTAAAAGTACACTTAAGATTTGAAGTACACAACAAGTGCACATAAGCACGCTTCTTTTTCACAAGGGAACCTCTGTTTACGTCATGGGGAATGTCTTTTTAACAGAGTGGCCCTCTACATATTTGGACATTTATATATCTATTAAAATCCCAGAACACCAGCTGAGTAAAAGACTTCCCGTGAGAGTGCTCTGGACACACACATCTGTCCGAGGGTCTCTTGAAGCAGCAGATAGCATGTTGAGTTGTGGAGATCAGAGGCTGTGCTCTGGTAATGTGTGATCAGTTCTGACAGCAACTCTGAGTCCAGCAGTGGTCTCCACCTCCACCTCATCTCCTGCGGGTGGAGCGGCTGATTGAGGGGCCGTCGGCCTGAATCCCGGAAACACCTGCCTCCTCTGCAGGGCTCAAAGCTCAGGATCACGCTACTCCTGATGTAGTTTTCATTAAACACGCATACTGACATGCAAACTCACAAAGAACACACAAACACAAACACACACACACCAGCACAGCTTCCAAAAACTGCCAGTCGAGATTTTCACATCTCTGATCCCCATGAAGCGGAAGAACTGCGTGACTCAGCCTGACAGAAATGTTTTAAACAAACATGCACAGGATTCTGTATTGCACATATTTTATTCCAGTGACCCTTAGCATACTACAGTAAATAAAGAAAAATATACTTAAGTGCAAAGAGATTGCAATGTTTTTGGGCACTTCATTGCATGTTAGCTGCAAATAAATGAGAATGCATTTTAGTTTAAATTTACATTAAACAGATGTACATTAGCTGAGCTGAACACTAGCAGAGTGTAGGACTTAAATGTAATTTCTATTGGAGCATGTTTGTCATGTATTTAAATTCATTTGTGATTACACATTTGTAATGAGGAACTTGTAAAAGAAAACATGCAAACTGTGAATTAATAGCACTTATTAACTGGTTTAGAATTGTTAAAATGTGATAACCTCTCAACTTTCTTTTTGATTTGTTTTTTTTTTTTACTCCAATGAGCATTCCTGTACCTTTATTTCGCAATTTATAAAATTGTCTCCTTCTCTTTGGCATTTAATCATTTTTTTGTCTGTTAAATCTCCTCTTTTTTGGCCTATCACATGCAAAAGTAAACCTGCTTTAATAATTATGCACATCTGAATATAATTCGTTAACAATTATATATCGCTTATAAATGATTATATGCAAAATTTGTAGTAGTTATTAAAACTGATGTGGTTTGGAATTGGTAAAATATGGTTTGAAAAAAAAAGATATATTGCACATGCTGTAGTAGTTAACACATCCAAATAAGTAAAGCATGACAGAATATTTAATGATTCAATTATTTAAAATTAACTTTATGGTAAAACTTTACACTTTCCAAAATTGTAAAGTGTACTTAAGTATGTTAAGGAACATCAATATAGTTGGCATTTATATAATCAGTACATTATATGCAAGTATACAGTTCTTTTAAAATATAAGTACTCTTTTAAGATTGAAGTATACACTACAAAGTGTAATTTGTCAGATACATGTGATAACATGTAACATTAAATGTGTAAGATAAATGCTGTGAGTCATCTTAAAGGATAAACCGACCCCCAAAACTTTTAGATACTTGCATGAAAGCCAGTAAATCAAAAAGTTTTCGTCTGCTACACTCTGTGTTTGTGAAATGCTGATTCTCTACACCTGTGGTTCCTCTGCTGGGACTTGAGGAGAACTGACTTCATACATCCACTATCACCAAAAATACCAGCTTAATCAAAGACATCGCACCTCAAAACGCTGGTAACCTCCAAGAAGCTCATAATGAAAGATTTCTGAGTTGGCTGTAAGCACGAAGGTGCCACCGGTCAGTGGATTGTGCATGGGTCATATCCTCCACCAGACCCTTAGTTCCCTTCTCATCTTTGTTTAACTCCAGCTAAGCAGTCTGAATACCAGAGGTGCTTAAATAATCGAGGGTAATAACACACCGTTCCCACTGTCTTCGCTAGTGCTTATTAACTGTGATGCCAGTATATTTTCTCGTTAAATGGTTTTCCTGTACAATATCTGTAATGCTTTGGCTCGAGGCTCTGAACACCCTGTGCGTCCGTTACATGTGGCGGCAGATTTCATATTTTACTTACACCTTTTAGTCTTGCATATTAAACAAGCTCAACAGCCTTTGTGATTAAAGCTAAGGCTATAAAAACATTACGACTGCATTTATAGCTCGTAAATGTAATATTATTGCTTGTTTGTCTCAACAGCAGTGGCTGCTGGGGTTGATTTATTTGGGAAAGAGAGAGAAAGACAGAAACTGGAATGATGCCTGTGTGTGTGTGTGTGTGTGTGTGTGTGTGTGTGTGTGTGTGTGCATGCGCTGTGGCTCCGGTCCAGTCTTGTTTTCTTGTTTGTGTGTGCAAACACGCATTATAACGCAGCAGTAATGCAGGTTAAAGGATTGTAAAAAGCTTATGGAAAAAATGAGCTCATGCTGCTGGGAGCAAGTCTGCAACTTCCCAGCGGGTGAGACTTCTGCTGTCTCTTCCTCCCAGGAAAAAACTGGGACTAAAAGTCAGCCTTGAATGCTACAAGCCACAGCAGATATACTTGCAATAATATATATATATATATATATTTTTAAAAAAATCCTTTTACTATATCATGAAATGCCTGAAATAGCTGTTTGCATGACAACATGGTAATAATAACAGGTGGTAAAGAGGAAGAAGGCATGAAATAACAAAAACAAAAAAAGTTTAAGAAGTAATAAGTAGTATTCATTTAATTGCATTTAACTATCAGTCAAAAATGTTGAAAAATTAATTGTCTTATGCTTCAGTGTCTCCAATAACACATGATACTGCAGAATTCATTCTTATAATCAAAACATTTATTATTATCAATGCTGAAAACAATTGTGCTGCTTAATATTTTGTGTGAAAACAGTACTACCCTTCAAAACTTTGGGGTAAGATTAAAAATGAGAAAGAATGACAAGAACAAAGAAAATAAATGAATGCGTTTATTTGGCAAGGGTGCACTGAACTGATGAAAAGAGACAGTAAATACATGTATAATGTTACAAAAGATTTCTATTTTAAATAAATACTGTTCATTGAACTTTCTATTAATCAGTATCTACAAAAAAAAAAAAACCTGTTTTCAACATTGATAATAATAAGAGTCATCATTACCAGTAATAATTGAGCAGCAAATCAACATATTACGATGATTTCTGAAGGATCAAGTGACACTGAAGACTCAAACAAATGCAGCCTTGGTGACTACCAAATTACAAAATGACAATAGTTTTGTGCAAGAAACAGATTTAAATGTAACTCATAATGCATAAAAATCAAACATGGCACCATCTGATAGAAATGCAGTTTGGTCACAAGACAAACAAGAACCAGTGACGTTCTGGTCAATGGGAACAATATTTCCCAGTCCTCATTCACATTTAATATATGGAAAAGACTGTGGCGTGGAACAAATGGATAAATAGAAAATGATGACAGAATGTCTGTATTCTGGGTGAAGAATCACTTTCAGTGTCAACTTTAGCAGAGCTATAAAACGAACAAATGATTTTGATATCGTGGCAAATCTGAGAACACCTTGAGACATTACTGAGATTATTAAAACATTGCTGTAACATGAGAATAACATGACGGTTTTCTCTGAGAAGCAAGAGACATCTGTATGTACTCTCACTGCTGCCGAGGAGGAAGACGTCAGACACTGAAGAGATCTCATTTGTGATTTTTCTATCCCATGAGTTTCAGTAGTTCCCCTTTGTTGTGACTTTAAAGGCAGCTTTAATCTCCTGGGTCTCTCATCCTCTACGAGGCCATAATCACCTGCTTATTACAGGGAAAATGACAGGCTTTCTCCAAAACAGAATTAGCGCATGGACATGCACTCTTTTATAATCCAGCATTACATACAACTAATTGGACAAGAAAATATCCCCAATTTCCTGCAGCAGTGGCTTGTCTTCCTCACTCTGCATGAATGCATACTTGACACACACACACACACACACACACACACACACACATCAGAGAGTCTTTAATAGGTGCTTTTATCAGGGCAGTGCTTTCTGCTGCATTACTGTGTGAAGATCCTCAGGCGAGGTTTGTTCTGTGTATAGCAGACAAGAGACAGGCTTCTTAAACTTTAAAATGTGTCCACAAGAAGGTATCCTTCCAGGGAGTCAGCTTCCAGGGATTTGGAGCAGAGTTTTTGTCTGTCGTGAGAGTTTGAAAGTCTGGAGGTAGAGTTAGAGTTGGCCACGGGCCAACCTTTCTGCTCTTTATCACACACACACACACACACACACACACACACACACACACACACACACACACAGGCCTCTCTGGGTGGGTAATTGCAGTGACTTCTTTGATCAAAGCACAGGCTCGTTAGCATTCTGCCCTTCAGTAAAAACAGCTGTGTGTGTGTGAGAGAGACCTGTCTGCCTCAGCTGTAGAGTACACTGCTGTGTCAGAGCTAGATTCAGTGAATCCCACAGGTATAATCACCCAGATCTGCTCTCTCACCCAGCTTCTGGAGGACGGAGAGCATTGTGATGAAGGGAAGTTAAACCTTTCACCCTGTTCACCTTCCTCACCAGAGCACAATGATATTCAGAAAACATACATGTCAATACCCCATCTTGTCAGGAAAAACGGGATGGATTCAGTTGCGGGTTTACACAGAGCTTTATTGAAAGCAGATGAAACAGGGCAGATGAATATCGCTCCACAGTTTAACTCGTTCGACAGCCGAGACCCAGAGAAATGAGAGCTGGAATCTTCTACGAGTTTTTTTCTCATCTTTTCTCTCAGACCTGACTTTCAGTCAGCATGCCCAATAAATTACATATACATTATTATATTAAAAATAGCCAAATTATCTATAAAATAACAGTGTATAACAAGCTTAAACAACAACAAAAACATTATGTATCAATCATGCCGATATATTGTTCATCTGAAAGAGATATATTTAATATATTAATGTTTGTATTCAGCAAGAATACGTTCAATTGATTTAAAGTGACAGTATGACTTTTACATCATCACAAAAAAAATCTATTTTAAATAAATGCTGTTCTTTAACATGAACTTTCTATCAATCAGAGAATCCTAAAATAATGTGTATCACAGTTAGTAGCACAGCTGTGTTCAACATTGATAATAACAAGAAATGTTTCTCGAGCAACAAATCAGCATATCAGAATGATTTCTGAAGGATCATGTGACACTGAAGACTGGAGCAATGATGCTGAGAAGTCACAGGAATAATACTATTATAATCATTATTATTATCTTTTATACAAAAAAATCAAAAGTCCAGGATGCCCTTTTTGAATGAAAGTAAATGAGGTATGGAAAGAGCTGGACAGTCTGCTAGCTAACTTTGTTGGATTGTGAATCATACGTGACTTGAGCAGTGTGAGGGTCATTCAGTTTTACAGTCAGCTATGCCACATCACATCCACCAAGGTCTGTGTGTCCTCTGAGACAGCTGAGGCTGAACTGTGGCAGCTCAGAGCAGTCATATGCCAGTGTCGGCTGTGGCTCGGTGTCTCTCTGTCCGAATGACTCCGGAGCCTGCAACACATTCCACAGCCACGTCTTCTGTCCACACCGGATCTATAGCTGGACAAAGCTCTCTCTCTTCAGCTCAGTCATGACATCTCTCGGCCGACATCTCTTCGTTCTGGTCTGTCCTCTGAGGGACTGGGAAACCATGCATAGCTGTCCGTACCATCAGAAAACAAGACAGACAGCGAGAGAGACGGCGTGTGTCTGATCTGAAGCTCTGGAGGCCTCAGTTCCGGATGGATCAAATCTTCCGGCACCACACTGGAATCTCTTATTAATAATGGCTGAGGAAACTGAAACAAGGAGACCACTGTATAATAAAGCACACACATATGCTCGAGGGCTCACCACACACACACTTACACAACCACACACACGTCTTCCTCCATGACAACAGTTTTATAAACTATTATTTATTATATTGTTTATTTCTTGAAATAAAATACAAATGTAGATAATAAAGTAGCAATGAAATAACTAACTAAACAAGAAGGATTTAGTACAGATGGAAAATCTAAATAAATATGGCAACAATTTGGGGTTGGCAAATTCTTCTTTTTTTATTTTAGAAGTCTCTTATATTCATCAGGGCTGCATTCATAAATACAGTAAAACAGTAATATTGTGAAATAAATACCATTTAAAAGTTTTCATTATTTTCTGTTTGAGTATGTTTCAAAGGGCAGTTTACTTTACTTCTGCGATGGCAAAACTAAAATTTAAAATAACAGTCATTCCTCTAGTCTTCAGTCTCACATGATCCTTATAAATAATGTTCAATGGGAACAGCATTTATTTGAAATACAAAATGTTTAGCTTTTTAAAATGTCTTTACACTCACTTCTAAACAATGTAATGTATTTTTTTTTCTGAACAAGAGCATTAATTTCTTTAACCAAAAATCTTGCCGTCCTCAACATTTTATAAACAGAAAAAAGGGAAACATCAAAACTAATTTTGGTTTATTCAAGCCAGTAACACAGTTCAACATCACTGAATTGACCACATTCATTTACCAACACAACTATTTGTATGGGTTTAATCAAGAAGCAATAACACTTTTTTCAGTGGAGTGATTAATGAAGAGCTATCCCTATCTTGTGTGATTTGAAACAGCAGTCATTGCACAATGTGTCTGAGACTGTCACTTCCTGCTGCACTCACGACGTCATTTACATTCTCATTGATTCCCGTGACAGATGCTTTCTTTCCAAACCCAGCGTGTCGTGACAGTGTCTCCTGAGCAGGTTACAAAAGACACAGATCAAAAGAGTGCAGTGTTGTCTGCCACAAACACATTCAGTAACAGTTTTAATGCACACAGAGAGTAGATAAAGTACACACTCATTCATTCACACAACCATACTCTCCCTCTCTCTCTCCCTCTCTCTCACACGTACACACACACGTACACACACACACACACACACACACACACACACACACACATACACACAGACACACACACACAGAGACACACACAGAGACACACACACACACACACACACAGAGACACACACACACAGAGACACACACACACACACAGAGACACACACACACACACACACACACACAAACACACACACATACACACACACACACACACACACACACACACACATCTGTTGTTAAATTAGCACAGACCAACTCTAAGTACAACTTTAGAAATTTTCACAGAGAAAAATGTCACTTTATAAATACATCCTTTTGAGGGGTCTGAAATAATTTAATCAGCTGTTGTTGAAAACCCATGTGTCTTATAGGTATGGAGAAGAGCAGCATGAACATTCTGCAGAACATCTCCTTTTTTTGGAGGGAGCTATACATTTACAGTTTTTTCTGAATGCTTAAGCGCTAATCGTGATTCTTGTAGCACAATTTCTAAAACTATTAATACGTATATCAAAACCACTCACTGAGTTTGCTAAACTAAAAGCACAAACACTGCTTTGCACTCAGTTTGCAATTTTGTAACACAGACTTTGCAAAACTGTAGGCACAATTCACTGCACAACACTCTTTTTGCAGAACTTTAAACATAACTTACACTCAATTACCAAATTTCCAACACACTCCTAGCAAAATTATACACATGTATGGCTATCATTAACACTCTTTTGCCAACTGTCTGGCACACTTTCACTTGTGAAAACTGTTTAACATAATTAGTTCACTTTGCAATCAGCCTAAGCACTATAAATAAGCCACAGGTAAGCTGTCTGTGTGGAGTACAATGGAAGGAGCAGTAAGAGTGAGAAGAGTGAGAATCAGAGGAGGCCGAGGAGGCCAAGGGAGAGGACGTGGAGGTGAAGAAGCAAGAGGGTTAGAGGAAGTTAGAGGAAGAGGACAAGGAGGAGCAAGAAGAGGACGAGGAGGGGAAAGAGGAAGGGTAAGAAGAGTAACGAATAGAATAACTGATGACATCAACGCTACAATAGTGGACCATGTCATCAACCATGGGATAACCCTGAGGGAAGCTGGCCAACATGTTCAGCCTAATTTGAGCCGCTACACTGTGGCAAGCATCATTAGGACACTTTGAAATGAGAATCGGTAAGTACTTTGTAGCACTGCCATACTCTAATGAGAAACACAACAGTACCATACATGCAAAAATACTGGAATTGTTACTTTACAGAATTGCTAGACGTCCAGATGTTGGGGGCAGAGGAAGAATGTTCACTCCAGAGCAAGAGACCCATATAGTGAACATGGTGATTGCCAATAATGCAATAAGACTGCGCGAAATACAGCAGTGCATAATTGATAATGACACCATCTTTCAAAATATACAGAGTGTAAGCATTTCTGCACTAAGAAATGTGTACTTGCGCGCCACAGAATAAGAATGAAGCAAATTTACAGAGTTCCTTTCGAGAGAAACACAGAACGTGTAAAGCAACTGCGATATGACTATGTGCAGGTAAGCTATAGTGTCATTGGTTCTGAATTTGGAAGTGCATACTGTAGTGCTGTGCATGGGCCTGATATGTTGAACTTGTTTTGTCTTGTCCAGAGAGTGATGGAACTAGAAGCAGATGCCATGGGACATGAGCTACTTTTTGTAGACGAGGCCCGTTTTAACCTCAGTAAAACCAGGAGACGTGGCAGGAACATTACTGGACACCGTGCCATCATCAATGTCCCAGGACAACGTGGTGGTAACATAACCATGTGTGCAGCTATAAGCCAAAATGGTGTTGTTCACCATCATGCAACCATAGGCCCATACAACACTGCACACATTATTGCATTCCTGGACACCTTACATGACATGCTCACTGTTCAGAGACCAGAGCATACCCGATATGTCATCATATGGGACAATGTTAGTTTCCATAGGGCTGCTTTGGTCCGCAACTGGTTTACAGACCACCCATCCTTCATGGCACTCAACCTCCCTCCATACTCTCCATTCTTAAATCCCATCGAGGAGTTGTTCTCTGCCTGGCGCTGGAAAGTGAACGACCGTCATCCTCATCAACAGGTAGCCCTTTTACAGGCAATGGAGGAGGCATGTGGAGATATTGACCAGGCATCATGTCAGGCCTGGATACGGCATTCAAGGAGATATTTCCCCGGTGCCTTTGACCGGAGGATATCGCATGCGATGTCGACGAAATTGTGTGGCCGGACCCAGAAAGACGACATGATGTAGGCTGATTGTCTTTTTCTTTTTTTTTGTGAAATTACTATTCTGTGTTCTGACTTTGTCTAAACACCAATACTTGAAGTTTGGATCCTTGTATGTTTACATGACACTATGACAAAAGTATGACCTCAAATTGACATCTGTACACCGAGAAAGCAAAAGCCAGATGTGTTTTGTATTTATACCATCAGTGTGTAGTTGGCACATTGTGTGCTTAGTAGATGATGGCTTGTGTTTACAGTTTGATAAGAAAACACCATTTTTACGAAGGTGTGAAGAGTTAATCTAGCTGTGTTCGCTTTTGCAAGAGAACTACAATGTTTTGATAATTGGGTGAAAGGTTTTCTTATTTGTGTGTAGAGTTTTGCAAAAATAGCCAATAGTTACAAAAAATGTGCTTAAGCAATCAGAAAAAACTGTAATACCTTTATTTTGTTAAATGCTCCACAAATAGTATATGAGTGAGACAAAAAAAAAATTGAGAGATGAGAACAAGGGTGAGAAATTCCATCAATAGCCATTAAGCTAGGCCTGCAGATCAGACAGATTCACTCTCACTTGCATGTTTGGGGGAGCAGGAAGTTCAAACTCCTATTTCGATTGACAGCTGCTCTGTGTGTGTGTGTGTGTGTGTGTGTGTGTGTGTGTAGTTCAGAGTTCATATTTTGACTATGAGGGTATGTGTGCGTGTGTCTGAATACTGATGGAGAGAACTCAAGGTTTGATTGACAGATTTTCTTGGTTGTCTTCAGCAGCACCAGGAGCGAAATGAATGAATTAAGCTTTAAGGTCATTAAGGTTTTAAGGAAAACTGAAAAGAGTTACAACCGAAGGAAGTACAGACTTGAGAAATTGATAAAACTACTAGAGTGCAGATTACGACTTGTATTATGAATATTAAGAAGTGACTGTAAATATAGCTGGGTTTTCCCAATAAGAGCTTTATAAATAAGCAGAAAGCAGTGAATTTGTCTGTGCGAATGGAGAGAAGGCCAGTTCAGAGGAAAATACAGGTGTTCAGCTTTTTACACATTCAGCTGTTTTGCAGAATGTGTAAAAGAAGATTTGTTACGATAAAAGTGATACGAGTTTTAACCTTTGTGAGCAGTACATAAAAATAGCTCTGACTGCATCAAGAGATTGCTCTGTTATAGGTTTCTATGGCTTCTACAGAGGTAACATATGAACTATCAACTCTGTTACTCAGAGCGTAGTTATCTTCAGGTTTGTTTCTGTCTGTTGCTATCAGCTGAACTGTCACTGTCCACTTTGTTACAATCAGCTCGCTGTTACAATCATGTCTGTAACCTTTAGGTTTGTCACCTCTGATACTATCAGCTCTGTTACTATGATGTCCTTTCAAATGAGCTAGGTTACTATCCTGTCTGTTACATTAAGGTTTGTTAGTGTCAACTCTATTTCTATCAACACTGTTACTGCCAGCTCTGTCACTATTAGCTATTAGTATTACTGTCGGTTATACTTTCAACTGTTATTGTCAATTCTGTTACTATTGGTTATATTACCATCTGTTACTTTTCAGATCTGTTACCAACAGCTCTGTTAAAATTAGATTGTTGGATTTATCTTTTCTGTTACTGTTTTTCCAGGGTTTTTTACTGTCACCTCTGTCACTATCAGCTCTGTTACTATGAGTTACAATGCTGTTAGCTCAGTTACTATCGGCTTTTACAGACAGCTGTTACTGGCAGGTCTGTAAAAATAAGCTTTGTTGCTATTATGTCTGTTATATTCAGGATATTTAATGTTATCTCTGACAGTAACAGAGTCTTTGTTTCTGTCAGCTCTGTTGCTGTTACAATACTCTTAGATTTGTTATTGTCAGGTCTGTTACCTATCAGATCTTTTAACACCAGTTCCATTACTTTCTGTTACTTTCTTTTTTTATTTTACTATGTTCCTGTAATGTCTTTTACTATCTTGTCTGTTACTATCAGTTATGTTCCAGTCATATCTGTCAGATAAAACATCAACTCTTGAAATCTGCATTCTTTGCTCTTCCAGTATTTAACCTTAAAGTCAAATACAGTATTTTTGAATCATCCATCAGTCAAATAGTTTTGTTGGAGTTTATTACTAGATATTTGCGCTGAAGGACTGATGCATTTAAGAGCTGAGGTAATACTGCAGAACAACCTATTTATGGAGTCAGTTCAGTTTATGCACTCGAAGAGTTTGATTCTGAGATTGATTCTCAGTCAGTTCTGTGGTTCACATGGTCACATTTGCAGACAATAAGAGGGACCACAGAGAATTTGTGTTATTTTACACATCTGAAGATTATGCCCCAGCCACAGAGTGTGATGTTCTCACAGTATTGTACACATGCCACTGAAAGACAGACTGCCTCCCAGGGGATTATGGGCCAGTGGTTAGTGTTACTCTTTTCTCTTAAGATGTCAACAGCACAGAGATAAAACAGAGAGAGTGCCTCCATACACACACACACACACACACACAGAGAGAGAGAGAGAGAGAAAGAGGGACAGAACTGTTTTAGAAACATGATGGAGATACTGCCATCTACTGCTGTCTTTGCATCTGACATTTTGTACACTCTTTCTGTCTTAGTGCTGTTCTCTTTACATCCAGTTCTTTCTCTCATTCTCTCTCTCTGTCTCCATTACAATATGCTCTGATTAAACAGCTCTATCTTTCTCTCGCTCTATCTTTCTCTCTCTCTCTCTCTCTCTCTCTTCATATTAATTAGTATTGGTATGATTTGTGTGTGTGTGTGTGTGTGTATATATATATATATATATATATATATATATATATATATATATATATATATATATATATTAGTGGTGGGTCGTTATCTGCGTTAACGTGAGACTCTTATCTGGCGATAAAACAAATATCACCGTTAATCTATTCTCAAAGTTGGGTTGGGAGCTGGGTCTATACTAAGCAAGCTATGATGACTTTCACCTTGATATTTTATATAACCGACCGAACGACTGAGGGCAGCCTAAAAAGATGCTCAGGACAGTTGACGGACCACGTCACGAAAGCTTATCTTTTTCACGTGTTTTTAAGTCTTACCGCTTGTCGATTTAAACATTAAAGCATCCAAACACAAGACGCGGAAAAGCTGAACAGAGCAACCGGTTACTCGCGCGCTGTGTTCGGTTCACGAGAGAGAGCAGCGTATCACGGACAGCGACACTGAACCGAGCTCTCTTCTGAGAAGTTCTCCTCTAAGTCCCTCCTGCACCTGAACGAACAAATACAAATCGCAGTTTGAACAAACAAAAAAAAGTACTCACAGTGTTCTGCAGGGCTCACGAAGGCACCTCAAAACACTTGAACATCGAATTTGCTTATTTTTGCTCTTGTGCCGACAAATACATACAAAATATGTCAAAATATCCACCTTGGAAATGATGCTCGAAAAAACTGTCAGTTATTTCTTAATTGAAAGTAAACAGTTGAGGAAAAAAATGTGATGTGTATTATATTGGATGCGTTCATCGTCTCTTAAAGTGACCGCGCCTAATTTAGCTACTGGCTGCTGTAATGTTAATCCAAGAAAATGAAATTAAGAAAATCACTCACTGCTCTTGACTGAATTACTTTGTAGTTTTAACAGTCAAACCAAAAATTATTCAGACACCAGACTAAGTAACAACTACAAAGTAATTCAGTCAAGAGCAGTGAGTGATTTTCTTAATTTCATTTTCTTGGACTTGATGTGCTTTCACACAGGACGCGTTTGCAGTCCGCTACTGCAGATCTGCTGCAGACGCAACGCAACTGGAATCCGTTAACATGATACTGCAGTTATTGAATCACCAGACACACACATACACAAATAACACATAACATGGACAAGCTGACTGGCACCTTCTAATTCACAGCACAGTTTTGAAGATTATAGCATAACTAAAGACTATTTTTGTCAGATGCTAATTGAGCACATGTAGGCTGAGTGTCAGAGAGAGAGAGGAGGGTCAGGTCTGCGGGGCGCTGACCTCTGTCAGGCCATAATTTGGGCAAGATGCCCTGCAGGACCGCGGCTGACTGACTGCAGCTTGACTCTATTGAGTTTGACAGCAGTGTGTACCTGCGAACTTCACTGTTATGGCCTGTGGAAACCGCCAACACACATGCATAAGAGCATTAAACATACTTCTGCTAGATACAGTATAATATCCAGCCAATTGAATCCCTATTGACCATGCTAAAGGACCGGTGATTTAAACATACCCTAAGTACCCTAACTCTTAATATTCAGCACATAAGTCATCACCAATGCTATTTCAGTAACACTGAGATATTATGGTTTCATAAACATATTTACATTGAACTCACATGGAAAGAACCTATATGTGGATATATGCGCATATATGAAACCTATATGCAGTGTATATGCCACATTTAGGCAAAACTGAGGTGCATATATGTGCATATACAGGAAATATAGGTCTCCTGTATTGCTTCTTCATATCCACATATAAGCCCTATACATACAAGATATGTCTTCTATATAGCTAATGGCAGGATCTGGTCATTTTGTAGCTCATATCCCATTTTTGACTGTCATACATGATGCCTAGCTCATATTTTTTGTTTTGTACTATTTGATTGATCTTGAGTAAATAAATAATGTACATTTCTACATTTTGGACTTTTATTTATGTTGCCTAGCAGCTATGGATTTCAATTTTACTATTATAGGTGAACATATAGGTGCATATATACGTGCATATATGTACGTACCTATATAGGTATATGTATGCACATATATATGTGTACATATATGTATACATATGTGTAAATAGTATATGTGGACATATATGTACATATATGTGTGTGTATATATATACATATATGTATGTATATATATATATATATATATATATATATACAGTCGTGGCCAAACTTTTTGAGAATTACATTAATATTAGTTTTCAAAAAGTTTGCTGCTAAACTGCTTTTAGATCTTTGTTTCAGTTGTTTCTGTGATGTACTGAAATATAATTACAAGCACTTCATACGTTTCAAAGGCTTTCATCGACAATTACATGACATTTATGCAAAGAGTCAGTATTTGCAGTGTTGGCCCTTCTTTTTCAGGACCTCTGCAATTCGACTGGGCATGCTCTCAATCAACTTCTGGGCCAAATCCTGACTGATAGCAACCCATTCTTTCATAATCACTTGGAGTTTGTCAGAATTAGTGGGTTTTTGTTTGTCCACCCGCCTCTTGAGGATTGACCACAAGTTCTCAACGGGATTAAGATCTGGGGAGTTTCCAGGCCATGGACCCAAAATTTCAACATTCTGGTCCCCGAGCCACTTAGTTATCACTTTTGCCTTATGGCACGGTGCTCCATCGTGCTGGAAAATGCATTGTTCTTCACCAAACTGTTGTTGGATTGTTGGAAGAAGTTGCTGTTGGAGGGTGTTTTGGTACCATTCTTTATTCATGGCTGTGTTTTTGGGCAGAATTGTGAGTGAGCCCACTCCCTTGGATGAGAAGCAACCCCACACATGAATGGTGTCAGGATGCTTTACTGTTGGCATGACACAGGACTGATGGTAGCGCTCCCCTTTTCTTCTCCGGACAAGCCTTTTTCCAGATGCCCCAAACAATCGGAAAGGGGCTTCATCGGAGAATATGACTTTGCCCCAGTCCTCAGCAGTCCATTCACTATACTTTCTGCAGAAGATCAATCTGTCCCTGATGTTTTTTTTGGAGAGAAGTGGCTTCTTTGCTGCCCTTCTTGACACCTGGCCATCTTCCAGAAGTCTTGTCCTCACTGTGCGTGCAGATGCGCTCACACCTGCCTGCTGCCATTCCTGAGCAAGCTCTGCACTGGTGGCACTCCGATCCCGCAGCTGAATCCTCTTTAGGAGACCATCCTGGCGCTTGCTGGACTTTCTTGGACGCCCTGAAGCCTTCTTTACAAGAATTGAACCTCTTTCCTTGAGGTTCTTGATGATCCTATAAATTGTTGATTTAGGTGCTTAGTAGCCACAATATCCTTGCCTGTGAAGCCATTTTTATGCAACGCAATGATGGCTGCACGCGTTTCTTTGCGGGTCACCATGGTTAACAATGGAAGAACAATGATTTCAAGCATCACCCTTCTTTTAACATGTCAAGTCTGCCATTCTAACCCAATCAGCCTGACATAATGATCTCCAGCCTTGTGCTCGTCAACATTCTCACCTGAGTTAACAAGACGATTACTGAAATGATCTCAGCAGGTCCTTTAATGACAGCAATGAAATGCAGTGAAAAGGTTTTTTTGGGATTAAGTTAATTTTCATGGCAAAGAAGGACTATGCAATTCATCTGATCACTCTTCTTAACATTCTGGAGTATATGCAAATTGCTATTATAAAAACTTAAGCAGCAACTTTTCCAATTTCCAATATTTATGTAATTCTCAAAACTTTTGGCCACGACTGTACAGTATGTGTGCATATATGTATATATATGTACATATAATATAGGAAACCGGCCAATTTTATATGTGTCACAAATATTAAAAACCTATATCAAAATATATAGGTTATATAAACATATATATTGAAACATATGTTTATATAGGTTTTTTCCATGTGGGAAATTTTAATTCAGGTTTTAGTTATTTTGAGTGATTTGTCATTTTTATTAGTTTTAGGTTTTTTTATATTTCTATAGATTTATTCATATTAGCCATTAGAGAGTGCCTTAGAGACTACACTTGAAATTTCTACTGGAAATAGTAGACGATCTGGGTACCATGGGATACTCATTTAAACATACTTTAATATGGGACACATTGATTTTAGTTTCAAATAGGATTTAGGACAGATAGTAAGCATGACTCTATCACATCACTTGTGCTGCTTCATGACTGTGCAGGTGTGAAAGAGTTATTTTGGTGTGATTCGCTTTCTTCGTTTCTCTGATTGGTGGAGATTCCTCTGCAGAATCATGGGAAATGTTGTTCTTCACCTGGAATGTCAAAAATTATTATTTCAATAGACATTGTTTCAAAGCTGCTTTCCGAAAAGTCAAATTTTCTTAGTCAAAAAAAAAAACACACACAAAAAAACTTTTACATATATATATAT
Organism: Carassius carassius; assembly: GCF_963082965.1. Taxonomy (NCBI): domain Eukaryota; kingdom Metazoa; phylum Chordata; class Actinopteri; order Cypriniformes; family Cyprinidae; genus Carassius; species Carassius carassius. The sequence continues at coordinate 4,489,589 of NC_081765.1, forward strand.
ATATATACATATATATATATATATATATATATATATATATATATATATATATATATATATATATATATATATATATATATATGTACATATATGTATGTATATATATTCCTACCCTGTACATGTAGGAACCCTGTACCCTGTTCATGTAGAAGGACTTTATTAGTTGGATCAGGTGTGTAAGGGTTGAATCTAAACTCTCTAGGCTCTCCGGAGCCCGACTGTTAGGGTTTACATTGGAGATATACTGTAGAGATCTGGAGAGCAACTTAGTAACAACATATTAAGACCCTGGCAACCACCTACACCTGATCACACTCACAGGAGGACACAGAGAAGATGTTGGATGCAGATTTAAACTCGCATCACCTGCAATGAGCAGCATAACTCATGTGTCGTGGTACGCTGACCGCTAGCCTGTGTTTTCAGTGGTCATAGAGATATATTAGTATGAGCTTTTTATTGTCTGACTTTGAGTTTGTCATATATTTCATAAGCAGAGTTATAATTAAATAGAATTAAAACTAAAGATGTTGTTGATACTACAATAATAGTTACAAAGGCATCATTAGTCCAGATTTTGTTTTCCCGCCATGTGCTGTAGCCATTCACCACAGTTACACTAACAGGCTCATTAGAGATATTGATAGATCACTGGGTAGTTAAGAGGAGTAATTAATGAATCAAATGACGAATGGGATCTTTTTTTAGAGTAACGGATATCCCGCTGTACCTCTCAGATCCTGATGGACACTCTTACAGCCTTTTTAAGGAAACCGTTCGGATGTTTACAGAGCAGAACTCGACCCCGGGTGTCACGTCCACCCCTCTTTGGCCCTGATTAGGGTCCCGGAGCAGTGATAGATGCTCCTGAGTCAGAGGCCGTGCCGCCCCAGGCGGGACTCGCAGTGGAGGGGGCGAGCTGGGCTCACGGGGCCAGTGAGGAGAGGCCCTGAAGGGGAAGACGTGAAGAGAAAAGGGTCAGGACCCGCCAGACTCCGTCTCACACCAACCCTGATCTGGACTGACCTTTGTGTTTCTGCTCTGAATGGACGCTTGTTCCACTCGCTCTGTCACTCTGACACTGTGACATCACCCCTTAAAGAGACCTTTGTTTTAGGGTTTATGTAGCTGATTTAGAAACACTTACTGGGGTGCACAAACCTGATGTGACAAAAATTAGGGGCCAAACCGTCTACATCAAATGCCTGCTCCTATTCAATTCCCCCAAACAACCCTGCAAATTCAGTCCTTAAAGAACCCTAAATATGTTTGTTATTGCTATCTTACAGAAAACAATCAGATGAGTTACAGTACATCTATTAATATATAAAGAAAGTGCAGATGCCTTTGAATAAACTGAGGAATTATTATTTGTTATTGCCATGATTCATAGTGCAAAACACTGACATGGTCATTGAGAACATTTGTAAAACATCTAATTTAAGACTTATTAAATCTGTACCTTGTCCACGCAAAACAGGTTGACAGTGTGTTGCTATGCAGTTATGTGGTGTTCAGGTGGTTGCTAGGGAATTTTTTAACAATATTTCAAATATTATTTTTTATTTTGTATATGGGTTGTAGATTGGAGGATTTGAATAGAGAATATATCTCTGGGAAGCATATATTTTGGGGGAACGTTTAAAGCACACTTTAAGAAAAGTTGTTTTTACAAAATATGAATATATATATATATATATATATAAATATATGCAAAAAAAATACTTAAGTATGTTTTTGGGAATTTATCTGCATGTTAATGTATTGTGTATTATAGTTAGCTGAACTTTACTGTTTTGGACCCAGACTTTAGTATATCTTCATAATTTCTTAATTCTATTTTCTTTCAAATGAAGTGTATGGCGAATGTACAGATTTTTTTTTGTAATGATGTAATTATAATTACAATGATTTGTAATGATGCAATTGAATACATTTAAAAACATTTGATCATTAAATGTTATATTAAAAACACTACAGTTAAAATTATAATCAGGAACTTTGCATGTCAACAATCAAACTATGCATACTTCTTTAAAACATGACAAAACATATGATTTAAAATGTACTTTAAATAAACATTTTAATTTGGTATTATTTCAATGTGTTAAATCATAGTTTCTCTCTTTAAGTACATTTAGGTGGCCTTTTATTTACAATAATTAAAATTGTCTGCACATTTTTTAATATATACTTTTAAGATTTGATCATCAATCATAAATAAAATTAAGTGCACTTCTTTTTCACTAATGTATAATGCAAAGAAAAGTCTTTGTTAAAATACTCTCAAAGTTAAAAATATGTGCTCTTGGATCCATAGCATGATGTTTGTATGTGTGTGTGTGTGTGTGTGTGTGTGTGTGTGTGTGTGTGTGTGTGTAAGGGAAGTTGGGTTTTGATGTGTGTGTGTTTGTGGGTATCAGTAGTATTCCACCAGTATGTTTTTCAGTGTGTTCATATGTGTTTGTGGCCGGTGCTCTCTCTCTCTCTCTCTTCATTTTGAGTCTAACCACATACGTATTCCACCGCCCTCCTACAATCACACTCATAAAGCCTCTCTGTGCTGTTCCTGGATCAGTTGTGCCATCTGAAGCACAATGTTTTAAATACAGCTCAGATGGAGCGGTCTGATTTCAAGTGTTGCTGTTCTGTGAATCAGAAGGGATGGTTTGCATTAGGATTCGCAGATGAGCAGACTTGAGGTTTCGGGAATTAATGTGCTCATGAATAAGAATCCAGCAGAACTGAAAACATATGAGTTCTTCTGGACAGACATAATTAAAGGGATTTCCAAAGCAAGTCTGGAGTTTCCCTGCGAGACTAAAGAAACAGACACTGAGTTGGCCTATGCTCTCAATGTCAAATGCAGAAATGTTAATCCATGCATTTATGACCTCAAGGTTAGATTATTGTAATGCTTTATTGGGTGGTTGTTCTGCACGCTTAGTAAACAAACTACAGCTAGTCCAAGATGCAGCAGCAAGAGTTCTTACTAGAACCAGGAAGTATGACCATATTAGCCCGGTCCTTTCAACACTGCACTGGCTCCCTATCAAGCATCGCATAGATTTTAAAATATTGCTTATTACTTATAAAGCCCTGAATGGTTTAGCACCTCAGTATTTGAATGAGCTCCTTTTACATTATAATCCTCTACGTCCGCTACGTTCTCAAAACTCAGGCAATTTGATAATACCTAGAATATCAAAATCAACTGCGGGCGGCAGATCCTTTTCCTATTTGGTGCCTAAACTCTGGAATAACCTTCCTAACATTGTTCGGGAGGCAGACACACTCTTGCAGTTTAAATCTAGATTAAAGACCCATCTCTTTAACCTGGCATACACATAACATACTAATATGCTTTTATTATCCAAATCCGTTAAAGGATTTTTAGGCTGCATTAATTAGGTAAACCGGAACCGGAAACACTTCCCATAACACCCGATGTACTTGCTACATCATTAGAAGAATGGCATCTACGCTAATATTTGCCTGTTTCTCTCTCGTTCCGAGGTCACTGTAGTCACCAGATCCAGTCTGTGTCCAGATCAGAGGGTCACTGCAGTCACCCGGATCCAGTACGTATCCAGACCAGATGCTGGATCAGCACCTAGAAAGGACCTCTACATCCCCGAAAGACAGTGGAGACCAGGACAACTAGAGCCCCAGATACAGATCCCCTGTAAAGACCTTGTCTCAGAGGAGCACCAGGACAAGACCACAGGAAACAGATGATTCTTCTGCACAATCTGACTTTGCTGCAGCCTGGAATTGAACTACTGGTTTCGTCTGGTCAGAGGAGAACTGACCCCCCAACTGAGCCTGGTTTCTCCCAAGGTTTTTTTCTCCATTCTGTCACCGATGGAGTTTCGGTTCCTTGCCGCTGTCGCCTCTGGCTTGCTTAGTTGGGGACACTTCATCTACAGCGATATCGTTGACTTGATTGCAAATAAATGCACAGACACTATTTAACTGAACAGAGATGACATAACTGAATCCAATGATGAACTGCCTTTAACTATCATTTTTGCATTATTGACACCGTTTTCCTAATGAATGTTGTTCAGTTGCTTTGACGCAATATATTTTGTTTAAAGCGCTATATAAATAAAATAAAGGTGACAGTTGATTTCAACAGGTGTGTGTGTCAGGAGTACAGTCTCTCTTTTTGGACTCTCAAAGAGGAATGCTTTAAACAAAAATTCAGCATTTAAAAAAAAGTTACATTGCACTGTGGATCTCAATATATGGGTCTCTTATACTCACTAATGCTGCATTTATTTAATCATAATACAGTAACACATTAATATTGTGAAATAGTGTTCAAAATTAAAATAACTGATTTCTTTTTTAATATATTTTAAAATGTACTTTATTCATGTGATCAAGTTGAATTTTCAGCAGCCATAATCAAGCCTATCAAATGTGACTCTATATTGAGTATGCTGTATTGAGTAATATCAGCAGAGAATGTCCCACATTTACACAGGCTAGATGCAGCTATAAATAATGTCTCATAGATATTCCATTCCAGACAATATCTAAACATGAATGCATGAAAAAGCACTTTTGGATGGCAGCTCACATTTTTAAATTGCTGTTATGTAGATGCTCTACACCTTTTTCGAATCATGCATAGCAGGATGAGGTTCTTCTGCAGGCATTATGATAGAGATTCTTTGCATTGTAATGCATTTATTGTACCGGTGATTACGCAGCCTCGTCGGTGACCCCTGCTGATGTCATCAAACCATGCACGTGGAGCTTCAGAGCTTCACAGCTCTGCGGACAGGAGAGGAGCTACAAACACACACCCGCTATGTGTCACTATGGTAAAATTAGAGGTTTCACAGGCGAAGAAAAAGCCTTCCAGGACTCCTCTGATTGCGCTCTGGAAGATGTGTGTGAGATTGCATTTGAAGCCTGCGTGAAGCTGGACGAACTGTAACCCCGGCTCTTGTTTCTTCACTCAGGAGTGTTTTCAGATCCTCTCCACAGTCTGCTTAATAGTGACCTATTGAGAGACTGACAGGACATGCCTCTCCAATATTTCATCCCGCTGGACATTTGAAGTTACTGTATATTCAGACTAATTTTTTTAAAAATATATGTTAGCAAATGTTCCCTTTCAAGGGAACTTCGAACTGCGGCCTCTAGGGGTCGCTATGCGGACCACGTCGTCGTGACCTGTGTCTCAAGCATACATTGAAAAACACCAACGAGTTGGCCGGCGATAGCCTCTGACGTCACTACTAGCGCGACTATAAACAGGCACCGGGGGAACACGTCATTCTCTTCTTCGTCTTCACAGTTTGAAGCGTGCATCTGAAAGAACTGGTAAGAGCGATCTTTCTATGTCTATCATGGCGACTACTAGCAAGCGTTTAGACAATGTGTGCATCCGTGTCGGCGTTATTTGACACCTGATGTCACACACAATCTTTGCGTCATTTGTTTGGGTGAAGATGTCTTTGAGGGGGCAATCTGCGTTCATCGTGAGCATTTTTTTAAGAAAAAGCTCAACTCTCATTTGTCTCTCTTTTCGAGAAAAGAAGGGGAGCCATCTGCTTCCTGTGGTTCAAGACCTTCCACTGCTGGAGCATGGAGGAAAATGAGTTTGTGGGGATCACAGGCGGATCTGGCTGACGTCTGCCGCTGAGAGAGAGCCTCGGGAGGATGATGTTATATCTTTAATTCTTTCTGATACTGAGGTTAGTGCTCTCATGGGTTCTACCCAGGAAGAGCAGGAGATGTTTGAGGATGGCGAAGAAGCTGAGGCTGAGCCTTCTCAATCCTCCTGCCCTGTGTATGTAGAGCTATTGGAGGTTATGGATCAAGCCACGGCAAAGTTGGACCTGCCACGGAAGTGCGCTAGCAAGGTGACACTGCGAGGTCGCCTCGACGAGCGTTATCTTTCTGACCATAGCCCTCCAGCTCAGGTGAGCCTTCCATTTCTGCCTGATCTCCATACAGACATCGGAAAGGAATGGAAGAGGCCGTTTTCTACTTGCATCCATCGGTTTCAGCATGGGAGTTGTGCCGACATCGAGGCGATGCGCGAAAGCGGCTATGAGAGGATGCCCCCTGTAGAAAGAGCTTTCTTTCTGTGGGGGAGACGTCCTCTCTTAATCTCACTCCTTGCCATCTAAGCCCCTTCAGCAAATACATCTCGCTTAAATGGCAAGGCATATGCAGCAGTAGGTCAGGCTGTGGCTTCATTACACACGATGGCGGTGCTTCAAGCATATCAGGCTGATGTGCTAAAAGACCTGGATAAAGCCGAGGTCCTTTCTCCTGAAAGCAGGTCGCCTCCGTCATGGGCAGGACTATGGTGGCCATGGTGGTAACGGAGAGACATCTGTGGGCGAACCTGGCAGACATCAGGAAGAAAGAAAAGGCTTTCTTCTCGATGTTTAGGTTTTGCATTCCGAACTTTTCAGTACCTTCGTTGAAATGGTAGTCGAAAAGTTCAGGGAGAGGAAGGCGCACTCAGCTGCCTTCAGATCCTTCGTTCCAGGGAAGGGATGTGGGCTAAGCTCCGTGTACTTTCTGAAAACCATATAGTGGTGAGTGTGAACGTTTAATACTTTGCACACTTTCTAAAATGTCACTTCAATGTCAATGTCACCTTTATTTATATAGCGCTTTAAACAAAATACATTGCGTCAAAGCAACTGAACAACATTCATTAGGAAAACGGTGTCAATAATGCAAAAATGAGAGTTAAAGGCAGTTCATCATTGGATTCAGTTATGTCATCTCTGTTCAATTAAATAGTGTCTGTGCATTTATTTGCAATCAAGTCAACGATATCGCTGTAGATGAAGTGTCCCCAACTAAGCAAGCCAGAGGCGACAGCGGCAAGGAACCGAAACTCCATCGGTGACAGAATGGAGAAAAAAACCTTGGGAGAAACCAGGCTCAGTTGGGGGGCCAGTTCTCCTCTCCTCTGACCAGACGAAACCAGTAGTTCCATTCCAGGCTGCAGCAAAGTCAGATTGTGCAGAAGAATCATCTGTTTCCTGTGGTCTTGTCCTGGTGCTCCTCTGAGACAAGGTCTTTACAGGGGATCTGTATCTGGGGCTCTAGTTGTCCTGGTCTCCACTGTCTTTCAGGGATGTAGAGGTCCTTTCTAGGTGCTGATCCACCATCTGGTCTGGATACGTACTCGATCCGGGTGACTGCAGTGACCCTCTGATCTGGACAAAGACTGGATCTGGTGGCCACGGTGACCTCGGAACAAGAGAGAAACAGACAAATATTAGCGTAGATGCCATTCTTCTAATGATGTAGCAAGTACATAGGTTGTTATGGGAAGTGTTTCCGGTTCCGGTTTACCTAATTAATGCAGCCTAAAAATCCTTTAACGGATTTGGATAATAAAAGCATATTAGTATGTTATGTGTATGCCAGGTTAAAGAGATGGGTCTTTAATCTAGATTTAAACTGCAAGAGTGTGTCTGCCTCCCGAACAATGTTAGGTAGGTTATTCCAGAGTTTGGGCGCCAAATAGGAAAAGGATCTGCCGCCTGCAGTTGATTTTGATATTCTAGGTATTATCAAATTGCCTGAGTTTTGAGAACGTAGCGGATGTAGAGGATTATAATGTAAAAGGAGCTCATTCAAATACTGAGGTGCTAAACCATTCAGGGCTTTATAAGTAATAAGCAATATTTTAAAATCTATGCGATGCTTGATAGGGAGCCAGTGCAGTGTTGACAGGACCGGGCTAATATGGTCATACTTCCTGGTTCTAGTAAGAACTCTTGCTGGTGCATTTTGGACTAGCTGTAGTTTGTTTACTAAGCGTGCAGAACAACCACCCAATAAAGCATTACAATAATCTAACCTTGAGGTCATAAATGCATGGATTAACATTTCTGCATTTGACATTGAGAGCATAGGCCGTAATTTAGATATATTTTTGAGATGGAAAAATGCAGTTTTACAAATGCTAGAAACGTGGCTTTCTAAGGAAAGATTGCGATCAAGTAGCACACCTAGGTTCCTAACTGATGATGAAGAATTGACAGAGCAACCATCAAGTCTTAGACTGTGTTCCAGGTTATTACAAGCAGAGTTTTTAGGTCCTATAATTAACACCTCTGTTTTTTCAGAATTTAGCAGTAAGAAATTACTCGTCATCCAGTTTTTTATATCGACTATGCAATCCATTAGTTTTTCAAATTGGTGTGTTTCACCGGGCTGCGAAGAAATATAGAGCTGAGTATCATCAGCATAACAGTGAAAGCTAACACCATGTTTCCTGATGATATCTCCCAAGGGTAACATATAAAGCGTGAAGAGTAGCGGCCCTAGTACTGAGCCTTGAGGTACTCCATACTGCACTTGTGATCGATAGGATACATCTACATTCACTGCTACGAACTGATGGCGGTCATATAAGTACGATTTAAACCATGCTAATGCACTTCCACTGATGCCAACAAAGTATTCAAGTCTATGCAAAAGAATGTTGTGGTCAATTGTGTCAAACGCAGCACTAAGATCCAATAAAACTAATAGAGAGATACACCCACGATCAGATGATAAGAGCAGATCATTTGTAACTCTAAGAAGAGCAGTCTCAGTACTATGATACGGTCTAAATCCTGACTGGAAATCCTCACATATACCATTTTTCTCTAAGAAGGAATATAATTGTGTGGATACCACCTTTTCTAGTATCTTGGACAGAAAAGGGAGATTCGAGATTGGTCTATAATTAACTAGTTCTTTGGGGTCAAGTTGTGGTTTTTTGATGAGAGGCTTAATAACAGTGGTAAGTGTGCATGCAAGACTTTCTGAAATCCTGTAGGGTAAGGATTACAGGCTCAGCTTTGTTCCCTTTTTTGAGATGATTAGACCTTGGTTCCTTGGGCTCCACTCAGCCAGTGTGTATTTATATATCTTCGCTTCCCTCAACATGAGGGGCTATTTGGCCGGTTCTTGTGGTAGTTTAGCAGAGCTCCCCTTTACATAAAAAGGGTCATCTATGAGTGCGCTACTCTCTTTCTGAATTCGGAGTTCTGTTGTTTTGGGATGCACCTTCCATCTATGAGCTGCTCTATCAGAGTGCCACGAGAGCCCCTCCTTAGAACAGTATTTTAAATCCATGCTATGGTAAGTGTGCACGCTAGTGCTCTGCATTCTTTCTAAAATCCTATATGGTGAGTGCTTCGCGCAATTGCTTCGTGTCCTTTCTTGAGTTGGTAAAAGCCCCGTTTATCTTGGGCGCCACTCCACCCAGGTATCCTCTGATACCTATCTAGAACAGGGCGTTGCTACTAGAGAACTGTTGACACAGCTCCTTCAGCAAACTTGTGCGATAGCAAGCGGTAGCCCCAGTATGATAGGCAAGGTTCTTAGCCGTATCCCTTTAAAGGAATCTTTCCTGATTCCAAGCCTTCAGCTCTACCCCGGGCCGAGGCCCTAACAATTAAGTTGGGTTTGTAGCTTAGGCCCTTGGCCGTAATGGGTACTGTCACAGACAGCCATCTAAACGTCCCAGGGGAAACTCCCATGGAAATGGTAGAGTTGGTACTTAGTGTTTGCCATGATTCTGGCCTGCACTCCCCTCAGCATGGCGGCATGGGTATACTGTTCCCCATAGCGACCCCTAGAGGACCCTACCAACTCATTGGTGTTTTTTCAATGTATGCTTCAGACACGGGTCAGGTCAAGGTGTTCCCCATAACGACCCAGGGAACCATGGTTACATTCGTAGTTTAATAGCAGTCTTTCCTCAGGTTAATGCAGTCTGTGGTCATCAATGCCGCATTTATTTAATCAGAAAAATAAAACAGTAATATTGTGGAATAGTAAAAATTAAAACAATTGTTTTCTATCTTAATATATTTTAAAATGTAATTCCCATGATATAAAGCTGAATTTTCAGCATCATTACTTCAGTCACATGATCCTTCAGAAATCATATTAATATGCTTGTTTACTGCTCAAGAATCATTTACGCTGTCCTTGCTGAATAAAAGTATTAATAACTATTGAACAGTAGTGTATTTCCACAAACATTACTGTACTTATTTTTATGGCTTGTGTGTCATATTATGTCATATTTTTACATCTTGCACAGAATCGCACCGCAGGTGTAAGTTTTTAATGACAGGACACATCAAATAATAATGATATAATATAATATATGTATGTATATATTTTAATACGGAAAAACAAAACAAAACACTTGAACAGAGTTAAGATATTTGGTTTGAATGCAATGATTATTGTATTGTCATTTATTGAAATAAATTACAACTGTTACATTTCAAATGCAGAATTTATTGGATATTCCATTAAACATGAGGAATACTGCTGGAAACAACTGGAAGCAACGTTTTCGAAAATCCTTGCAAATCCTTGCAAACCTACTTTCTCCTCGCAAAATACTACAGGATGACTTCAAACTGATTCAAGGTAAATTACAAGAGATTTACCAAAGATTTGGTTTAGAAAAAGAATTCAGATATACAAAGACATTCAAAGAGATAGTGCAAAAGTGACTGAGTGTTTCATACAGAGGAGCACTGGAAGAGAAAGACCTTGATCTCTAAAAGAGACACTAAACCGTCCAGATAGTTGGAAAATAAACATGGTATATGTATATGTATCAGAAATATGTGATTGTGCCTCTGCTAAGGTGGAGAAGAACAAGATTGATCATTATCAGGAACAAAAACACAAAAAAGAAACGGTTAAAAGTCACTAATTATTCCAGCATTTGGTCCACAGTTAGCAGAAATCTCCACCAGACTCAATGCATGATGATAAATATGACCCACTGACAAGATCTGAAAGAGGTAGATCACGTCAATTCTCTAGGACTGTGAGCAAGTAAAAAAAAAAAAAGTTGCCAGTATTGAGAACAGTACAGATGTTAGATGAAGACCTGAAGAAACCTCTCAAAAACATATTTCACCCCAAAATCAAAAGAAAACACTTTTTATTACATTTTATTTATGACAGATGATTTATGACATCTAGCACTTAAGCACACTCCCTCACCCAAATTCTGTTTTACTGCATTACACTAAAAACCCGGAATACTAAATCTGTGTAAATGTAAGGCGGCAAATTTATTCCTTTAAACTTTTAGTTTTGCTTTAAAATGTGAAAATGTGCTCAGTTGTCATAAAAATAGCACAAAAACGGCTTCATATTTTTTATGCAAAATATATATATATTATTATTATTATTAATTTTATTTTTTGGTGGATCCAGACAAGAGGTTTAATGAGACACTTCATATTTGGCTGTGCATAATAAGCTGAGAGTTTAGCATGCGCAGAGATACCTGGATAGAAACAGAAACATTCATTATGGGTTTGCTGCATGCAAATGTTAAGGCTTCTGGTCGTGGGTTGACGGGGGGGGTCTGCTCTCGCACCTACGGTCCATGTTTCATATCTGTATTCCAAACAAAAGGCAGAATCAAAGGTTTCAAAGCACACAGAAATCATTTCCAGAGAGAGACGAGATTCCAGCTTTCTGAGATCTGCAGGTTTCCATGATGATCAAGCGGCGAGGCGCTGAGCCGCCAGTTCCTCGGCATCGTCGCGGTTCTCGTTGATCTCCGCCAGCGTCCGCACGAAGCGGGTCCATTCGTCGTTTCGAGGGACTGCGATTTGCTGGGGTGGAACAGAGAGAGAGAAACATTAGACGGGAGCGTTTGGTAAAGAAGTGTAAAGCCTGCGGTGGACACCATCAAACTATTGTGGGACTGTCAGAGTGAACTGACCCCTGGCTAACAATCCTCCATCTCATTCTCCAACTCTATCTGCTGAGTGACAGAGGCCCTCTGTGGCCCCGGAAGGGCCCCCTCTCTGACAGACATGCAACTGCTGTGTGTGTCATCTTTAGAGACTGCGCTTGGGGTTTTTACGTGACAGAGCGGGAGCGGGAGAGAGAGAGAGAGAGAGAGAGAGAGAGAGAGATGTGCAGTCGGTCTGTGATGTGTCTTAAACTGTGCCCTCTCACCTCGCCGACGTCATAAATGTGGATCTGTCCCTCGGAGTCACCCACAGCGATCTCTCTGCCCGACTGAGACCAGCGCAGCCTGTTCAGAGCCGGACTGCCCTCCACAGACATGCTGGCAGTGGGCACCTGCACACACACACACACACGCGCTTTTATAATAATACCATTTACACTGTTGACAATTGCACACGATTTCAATTTTACATTCTACGTCAGGATTCATAACTTCCATGCTGATATCTGAAAGTAACTGGTTGTCAAACATATGTTTAACTACACACAGGACAAGGCTGATTTGAAGAAATTGTATATTTTCATACACTGGTTATCTTGTACATGAACCGTCAAGCATCTAAGAACATGGATCAACACACACACTCTGATGCATTGTTGTGGATTTGGACTCAAACTGTCATTGAGTAAAACATATGTAAGAGTAGTAGTAAAACATGTACAGTAAATAGGAAACAGCAAAATTACTTCTATAGCATCGTGCTGTACACATTCAGTAATAAATTATATTTTAAATGCAATCTAGGTTTATATATAAAAACAATATATTGAATATTGTTTCAATTTAAATTAAGGGTTTTCTATTTTAATATATTTTACAATGTCATTTATTCCTTCTGTTCTGACATTTTTAAATCATTCAGAAATCATTATTATCAATAATGAAACTGCTTCATATTTGTTTGTAAACAATTCAGGATTCTTAAATTCATAAATCCTTCAAAAGAACAGCATTTCTTTGGAATAGTAATCTTTAGTGACATTATAAATGTTTTTACCGTCACTTTTGATCAACCGAATGCATCTTAGCGAAATAAAAATATTAACATCTTTGGGGGAAAAAAAAACAACACTTTTTGCATCGTCTTTTCAACAGTACTGTATATGCTGTACATTACCTTTTCATTTAACACTTCATGGCAGAAACGTTATTGAATACTAAAGCGCCATAACTCCACAGTCTTTGATTAACATTAGTGCAATGGCGTTTCTTAATTTTATTTATTTTTTATTCTAATTAATCAATACATATATATCCAGATATACTGAATAATGTCATCAACAGGCTGATATAATTGTTTTAACTATATTGCTGATCCCTAAAAAAATATACCGTTAATAACAATTCAGTCCATCATTGTCAATACTAAATATGTCAGCGTGTGTTGTTGTGCATCATTTATTCAGTGATATTTCATGCTTGACCTCGGTGTCGTTGTTGAGGTTCCACAGGTCGACGCGTCCAAGTCCGTCCACACAGGCGAAGAGAGTGGGATGCACCGGAGACCACATGACGTCGTACACATAATCAGAGTTGTCCTCAAACGAGTACAGCGGCTTGTTACTCTACAGCAGAGAGAGGAACACAGTCAGCTCAGAGACTGTGACTGACAGGGTTATGCTATGTGTGTTTATGAATACTGTGCTACCTTGGTGCTCCAGAGTTTAACGGTCCAATCGAATGAGGCGGTCAGGAAGAGATGAGAGAAGTCTACAGGTCCTGCAGCTGTGTGACAGTGAATGCCTGTGATTGGACCGTGATGCCCCTCAAACATCTCACTGATACCTGCTCGACTGCTCACACACAGAAGGACAGAGGTTCAGCATGTCTCCATCAGTCAGTTCACACTTCACACTCATTACTGAGAGACGCTGAGTGTGTGTGGAGAGGATCAGATAATCACTGCATCACCAATGAAGAGCAAACATTCACTCTCTCTGCTCATCACAGCACACACACAAACACACCGAATACATCGCATTCAGAAAAACAAACGGCTTTCCATATTTTTGATGCAAAAACTTGTGCTGGAATTTTAAGGAAGAACGTTTAGAGAGTTAACAACGAATTATAACATGCTTTCTGCTCGAGTAAAGCTCTACAGTCACAGTAGACATCTGAAATGTATTATTAATAGAAATTCAATATTCATTTCCTGATTCTTATTTATTCACTATTTACTTACAATTAATATCAACACTAGCATTCAAAAGTTTGGGGTCTGTAAGATTAAGTCTCTTATGTTCACCAAGGGTGCATTTATTTTATGAAATACTATTACAATTTAAAAACTTTTCTCTTTGAATAATAAAAAAAAAATATATATATATATATATATAGTGTTCCTGTAGCTCAATTGGTAGAGCATTGCTTTATCAAGCGCAAGGTTGGGGGTTCGATTCCCTGTGAACACATGATAGGTAATAATTGATAGCCTGAATGCACTATAAGTCACTTTGGATAAAAGCGTCTGCTAAATGCATTAATTTAATTTAATTAAAATTTAATTATTTGAAATATATTTTAAAATGTTTTTTTTTTCCTGTGATGGCAAAACAGAATTTTCAATACTAACATTATGAATATCTTCATTGACACTTTTGATCAATTGAATGTGTCCTAGATGAATAAAACTTATTTCTTACAATATATATACATCTTTCTAATCCCAAACTTTTGCATATACTGTACATAATTACTATTTACTAATAAAATAATAGAAACAATTATCAATGGTATAAATATTATTTATTATACAATTTTATTAAATTGCTAAGAAAAATGAGCCAAACATTTTGCTCAAGCGGATCACACGCATAACTCCATGGAGCTCCTGCAGTGAACACTGTGTGTGTGTGTGTGTGTGTGTGTGTGTGTGTATTACCTGCCATGACGACAGGCTGTGTAGACTGATCCGTCCTCACTCCCCACCACAAAGTTATTAACGTCACCCAGAGGGAAGGACATGGAGGTGACCGCAACGGATTTAGACTGCTTAAACACCAGCTCCATACTGTCCTGAAGACACACACACACACGCATCAATAACACCACAGCCAACAGCCTTTTACACAGATTAGAAATGCACACTTTAAACTCAGCCAGTGCTCTACTCGTCATTAACATCTGACACTGCGGTTTGGCCAACATTTCTGGAAACTCAAGGGTGAGCAGCAAGGAAGAGGTTGTGTCTCTCGGTGGGCCTTTAATAGAGATTCTGAAGCCCAAAAATTCACATCAGTAAGACTTGTACACAAAATCCACTCTTTTTACTGGTTGAGTGAGCAAGTGGCTCTCTTTGCATGTAATATTCAAATGCTGAAACCATGATGGTACTTCTGAAGGTATGGGTCACATGATGGATGGAGCAGAGAGCATTGTGGGTACCTGTGGTTGAGACAGCATGTCCAGACTCCAGGAGCACATCTTTCCATCAGTAGAGATGCTAATGAGGTTATGAGCGTTCTGTGTGCCGACCACATTAACACAGTACACTGGGTGCTGCATGGAGGATCAGAAATATAAGGTTAAGGGTAAAAAAAACCTAATAAAACAAATCTGAAAAATAAGCATTTTTTTTAGGACACCATATTAATATCTCATGGTTCTTGGGCTGCAGCAACTGCTTCGCCTCTTTTTCTTCACATACCGTGTGCGCCGCGGCAGAGAGAGGTGTCCTCTGGACAGGGGTGCGTCTGTTACTTCTGTTGTCCCACAGGACGATCTGTCCTGAATAGGTGCCACCGACAACCAGGTTTGGGTGAAACTTTGCAAACACAGCAGACATGACCGCAGACTAGAGAAGTGATAGTGAGAGAGATAATATTGTTGAATTCCACATTACTTCAATCATGCTGGACAAATGTGAAGGAAGTCAGGTTTAGCAGATTCACATGCATAATCGAAAAATGTTAGAGGAGAACTAACGAACACAGATAATGTTACAATCCATGTTTTTGCCTACTCACTAAATTATATGCTGCTTCTTGTTGTGTTTGTGTATTTAAAGGGATAGATGATCCAAAAATTAAGCACCCCTATGTTGTTTCAAACTTACAAGATTTTCATTCATATGCAAAACACAAATTAAGGTATTTAAAATGAAACCTTAAGCTTTGATGCTTCAAATAAATCATAAAGGTAATCCACTTGAATCAATTGGTTGAATCCAAGTCTTCTGAAGAGATACCGTTGCTTTATTTGATGAACATATTTAATGTGGGCTTATATTCACACACAAACATTGAGAAACTCACATACATAGAGCTCATCAAATATGGTTAACAGAAGCGCATCTGTATTTTGCATGACACACAAGAAGAAAATAATTGGTTCTTGCAGAAACTCAAGCTTGAGTCACATCCACATGAAGTATGAAAGTTTTGGCAGAATGGGATTTCAATGGAGAAACAGAAATATTTCAGGTTATATTAAAAATCTCTTAATTTGTGTTTTATGGAAGCAGCAGCGGCAACCTCCCCCGTGTCCTAATGTTCCTCCGGTAAGGCGTTTTATTTATTTAGGGGGTGCTGTAGGCCGACTTGTTACAAAATGAATCAGAAAGAGTTTTTTTGCTCTTGCATTGTTGCAGAATATTATTTTTGTATGTTTGCACATACAAGGAATTTGTTCTGGTGACAGAAGCATCCTCTGTAGTCTCCTAATGTCAGCTGAGCCATACCAGAGAGCTATTGAGGGGACAGGACAGACTCAGCTGGCTAAGGAAGTAGAATCTATGTTGGGCCTGTGATTGCCCCACTTCAGGTCCTGTGAGATGGAGGTACCCAGGAACCTGAATGACTCTACTGCAGCCACAGTGCTCTTCATGATGGTGAGTGGGGGGAGCGCAGGGGAGTCCCTCCTGAAGTCCACTAACATCTCCACAGTTTTGAGCGTGTTCAGCTCCAGGTTGTTAAGACTGCACCAGACAGCCAGCTGCTCAACCTCCTGTCTGTAAGCAGACTCCTCACTGTCCTGGATGAGGCCAATGACTGTGGTGTCGCCTGCAAACTTCAGGAGCTTGACAGAGGGGTCAGTAGAGGTGCAGTCGTTGGTCTACAGGGAGAAGAGCAGCGGGGAGAGAACATATCCCTGAGGGGCACCAGTGTTGGTGGAGCGGGTGTTTGACATGAATTTCCCAGTCTCACTAACTGTTGCCTATCTGTCAAAAAGCTGGTCATCCAGTGACAGATAGAGCTAGGAACAGAAAGCAGAGTTATTTTGGTCTAGAAGAGTGTTGGGATGATGGTGTTGAAGTCCAAACTGAAGTCCACAAACAGGATCCTCACATGAGTCCCCGATTTGTCTGGATGTTGCAGGATATAATGCAGTCCCATGTTAACTGCATCATCCACAGACCTGTTTGGTTGGTCTAAAGCCCCATTCACACCAAGAACGATAACTATAAAGATAACTATAAAGATAACGATATTAGCGTCCACACCATCGAACGATATCTTCTGTTTATTCGGAGCGCACGTATGTCTGCCACTTTAAATCCTCGAGCTCGTTATAGCAGGATGGATTCTGATTGGATGTCAATGTTTGTATCGTTCATCAGCTGGAAAAAAATCGTTCTGAAAATGATTCCATTTTTCTATGCCTTTATCGTTATAGTTGTAGTGTGGACTCTGCTATTCTTTAATATTGAGAACTATATATCTTTATCGTTATCTTTATAGTTATCGTGCTTGGTGTGAACGGGCCTTAATGCTGTCCTTAAGGTGAACCAGCACCAGTCTTTCTGATGAATTCATGACCGCAGACATTAGGACAACAGGTCTTAAGTCATTAAGTCCTGTTTCTTTGAGATTGGGATGATGGTTGAGCATTTGAAGCAGGCAGGGACACAGGGACTTGATGCTTTCCTTCTCTTCTGTTTCTTGAAGACCTGACGCACATCATCTTCACTGATCTGAAGTGCAGGAGGGGGGAGACAGGGGTTGCTGGAGGTGTTAATGGTTGTGTAGAGAGATGGTCAGTACAATACTGGGGTGTGAGACAGGGTTTTTCAAATCTACAGTAAAACTCAATCAGGTCTTCAGCAAGTTGCTGATTCTCCATAGTGCTGGAGTCTTGTAGTTTATAATGTCTTTCAGCCTTTTCCACACTGAAGCAGGTTCCTTTGCTGAAAACTGGGTTCCTCTGTGGCCTGATGAAACATGGTTTGTCATTGTATGGTAAAAAAAAAAGTCCTGGTAGGACTCACAGAAACTGATGTATGATATTACAGTCTCTGTGAGCTCGTCCAGACCGGTGTCAACAGCTTCAATGGCTACAATTCGCACAGGCTCACCAAAATTGTACGATAGAAGATTGAAAAAACGTTGCCTGGTCTGATGAGTCTTGATTTCTGCAGAGACATTCAGATGGTAGGGTCATAATTTGGCATTAAGTACATAAAAGCATTAATCCATTCTGCCTTGTCTCAACGGTTCAGGCTGGTGGTGGTGGTATAATGGTGTGAGAGATATTTTCTTGGCACACTTTGGCACTCCATCTGAGTATTGTTGCTGACCATATCTATCCCTTTATGACTACAGTGAACCCATCTTCTGATGGCTACTTCCAGCAGGATAATGCACCGTGACACAAAGCTCAAATCATCTCAGACTGGTTTCTTGAACTTGACAATGAGTTCACTGTACTAAAATGGCCTCCACAGTCACCAGATCTCAGTCCAATAGAGCAGCTTTGTGATGTGGTGGAACGGGAGATTCACATCATAGATGTGCAGCCAACAAATCTGCAGGAACTGCGTGATGTTATCATGTCTATATGGACTGAATCTGAGGACTGTTTCCAAAACCTTGTTAAATCCATGCCACAAAGAATTAAGGCAGTTCTGAAGGCAAAAGGCGGTCCAACCCGATACTAGCAAGGTGTACCTAATAAAGTGGCTAATGAGTGTATATTGGTATCAGCATTGGCTATTGGTCAAAATGAGGATGAAGAATATCGGTATATCAAATATCAGCAAAAATTTAATATCATGCATTCCTGGAATTTTCATTTTGGGGTGAACTTAGTCTTTAAGCATTTCTTCACTTTGCTTTAAACAGAATGAACATGTTCAAATAATATACTGTAAAGAATATAGAAATATAAAACTTAGTTGTGTTAAAATGATTTTTGTTTAGCTAATTTATTTTATACTATTTAAAAATGAAAGTTTAAATGGGGGAGGGGTAGTAAAGTAACCAAGTAAAGTTTGACAAGTGACTTCCCACTGCTGCTCCTCAGTGATTCAGCTGATATTTTCTCAGCATGTTCTGTACCTTCTTGTTTTGGAGAATAGTTTGTAAGCAAAGCTACATTATAAAAGCCTCTGAGGTACATCAAGCATAAATGCAGCTTGTAACTGTTTGATGTGACCTCAAATTCCACCATGACACCTCAAAACACCAATCCAATGTACACCACAAAACAACAAAATTACATTTTTAAAACAACAATTAATGACGCTATACTGAATTTTGTTCTGCACTGAATGAGGTGAATGATGCACACTTTCCTCTAAGAAGAGTTAACCAGCCCCAACACACCTCTGAGTGTGTGTGAATACTTGGAGTATTTCTGCAACTGTGTGTGTGTGTGTGTGTGTGTGTGTGTGTGAGCTGTGCATCCGTTGCTGAGGGTGGCACATGTGGTTTTACTCAGGACGTCCACAGCAGATCACCTCAGGCCAAACACACAGCTAAAACTAAACATACAGCAACACTCAACTGAGCAGTGAAGAAAAGACTTCTAAAAGAAATGCCACATTTTGCTTCTGTATCATTTGTTAATAAAGCATGATGGCTAGAAAGATTAAAAAAACTGTAGGGTTGAATCTGATGACCATTTGCTATTGTCTGATTTGAGTGTTCAAGTATTTTAAATCAACTGAAGTCAAAAAGTTCATAGAGGTAATTCTTATTTAATATGTTTGTATAAATGTAATGATATTACTGAATACAATTACTAAAAAAATATTTTTCTTGCATCACACTAGCTTTGCTGTAGTACATGTATAATGTGAAATTTAAACTTATCTCTCTTTATGAACAAAATGGAAAATATAAAGTATTAACATGGTTACTAAACACACACATTTTTACATTGTTTTAAAGTTAAGAAGGTTTTGTAAGATTTAAGCTAAATCTGACCCGAGGAAAGAGAAAGGTGTATGGAAATTTTAAATGCACTAGGAAGGTTAAGTAATATTCAGTACTGATTATTAGAAAGTGTTACTGACTCGACGCTTACAGAGCTCTGTTAATATAAACATATGCACCTGAGTTTGTGACACGGTGTTTAAAGAAGCATCATAAATGAATTTAGCTCCCTCCCCCAATGTTGGTCTAAACCAACATAAAAGGAGATATTAGACAATGTTTGCATGCTGTTTTCTCTCCATACAATGTAATTTTATACTTTTACAGATATGATCACTCTATGCTTTTAATGCATGGAAAAAAGAGAAGCTTAAAGTCTTCAGAACCTCTTCTTTGGTGAAACACGCAAGGAAAAAGAAATGGCATTGTGATGACATGAGAAAGAATTTGAACCATTCCTTTAAGGTATCACAAGTGTGTGTGTGTGTTTGAATGCCAGCTGAGAGAAAACACAGTGTGCAGAAGCTGTTCAGGGGGATAAGAGGCAGACAGTAAGATACAGAGAGGAAGAAAGGATGGATGGAAATCTGTCTGCAGCCCTCCCGTGAGATCTCAGGCCGGTGTGTACGTGTTTGTATATGACAATCATGTTAAGTGGGATGGCTTTCAGGAGGTGTGTGCACAGGGAGGACTGAGAAGTCAGCCGTTGCTGTTTGAAGACAGGCGTGTGTGTGTGTGTGTGTGTGTGTGTGTGTGTGTACCTGACAGTGGAAGACATACTCCGGTGTGGTCTTCTTGTATTTCATGTTCCAGACCAAAGCCACTCCATCGGGCTCATGCGGTGCTTCCTCGTTGTGGTTGTAAGAGGCGACCAGCAACTCTGGATACTGTCAACACATGTACAGGTCAGAAGAACTAGACGTTTACTATCCAAGTAAAACTTAGTCTGGTTACAGCTTACTCTGACTGTGGGATTTAATGTAGATTTAAACATTCAGGTTTGATGCTGTAATCCACTGAAACCCTTACTTAAACTGTTATTACTTACCTAAACTGGGGTAACCTGACTGAATTTTAAATCCTCTGAATGTGTATTTTTTATAATTTATATACTTTTTAATGTCCTGGTATCATATGCACAGACAATTAGTACTGTTAATTGAATTTTTCATGTTATTATAACCTAAACATGCTATGTGAAAATATGAAACATCTTGCCACTTTCTTGGTAAAGAAAACACATTTTTACTCAAATGAATCAAAACGGATTTAAAGAATTTTAGAACCAAACTTCATTTTTAAATGTTTTTGAAAGAAGTCTCTGATGACGAAGGCTGCATTTAATTGCTCAAAAATGTATTTGGTATTTTAAAATGTAATTTATTCCTGTTTTCAAACCTGAATTTTCAACATCATTACACAACTCTTCAGTATCAAATGATCCTTCAGAAATCAGGAGGTCATGTACCTGTGGGGACCAATCCAGACAGGTCACCACCCGCTGTTTGGACCAGTGATCATCAACAAACTTTCTGTTTAGAGACAGTTTGGTCCCAGCCTGCATCTCACTATGTACACACCACACACATACACACACACACACACACACACACACAAGCAAGTATCTCACACTGAACAGTGCACATGAGCTTGTTTTAGGGGAGTAGAGCTGACTGTTACCCCTCCTTCTCCTCCATGTCTCGGCCGCTGTAGTCGAAGAAAACATCCACGTGTTCGGAGAGAGCGCGCTCCATGATCCGTGTGCTGTGATCGAAGAACTCCATGAACTCCTCCGAGTGCAGGATCTGCAGCTTCTCCTCCTCTGTTAGCTCATGAGGGGGCGCTGCACTCACAGACGGACAGGAAACAATGACAGGTGTGCCACTGGAGGAAACTCATTCCATTTATACATGAGAATTGTTGAATTCTTGATTCTAGTGGTTGACAAATGTTCCAAAGTATTTGATCAAATAGTGTTTAATTTTCTGCAACAGCATGGCTGTTTGTTCCAAGTTTGTTCCAGTCAATCCAGTATTGAGCCATGCAAGACTATAAAATTGTAGGAAAGTATATCTACACGAAAAAATATTTTGAAAATTGTCTAAACACATGCATACAGCAAGTGTGCATAAGTGGAAAAACTGATTTTGAACCACAAAACATTTTTTGAAAATGTAATGCATGCTCTGGGAAGAAACAAGGATGAATTACATTTTGTGTATTAAACTGTCTATATATTTTAATGTGAAAAAACACTGCAAATAGTCCGAACTTCCATGAAATGCCTACTTCAATCATGAATAATAAATAACCTCAATAAA
The DNA here is from genome assembly GCF_963082965.1 of Carassius carassius. Classification (NCBI taxonomy): domain Eukaryota; kingdom Metazoa; phylum Chordata; class Actinopteri; order Cypriniformes; family Cyprinidae; genus Carassius; species Carassius carassius. The sequence goes on from NC_081765.1 coordinate 4,511,794, forward strand.
GTGTTAAGTGAAAGTGACATGACATGAAGCCAAGTTTGGTGACCCATACTTAGAATTTGTGCTCTGCATTTAACCCATTTAAAGTGCACACACACAGCAGTGAACATGCATATATAAATTATTACATACATAAGAAAATAATATATAAAAATATAGGTGGGGGGGGGGGTATTTGCCAAGTCAACATTTCTCATTTTTAATTCTGAAATACTAAAAAGACTTGAAACCATAAAAAATTAAAATTAAAATGACAAACACAAAATTTCTAAAACCACATCTGAAATGAAAACAGGAAATATAAAAATATAATTAAAAATATTAACAGAAAGTATGACGGTAAATCAATGATAGTAAAGTAGCAGTAGTGGAGCTGATAGGAGACTGAACATGAGGTGTGTTCAATACCTTCCTCATCTTGTTTCTCTGCTGGTTTCTCTTTCTCTGTCTCGACCTCGGGCTGCGGGGGTGGGATCTCTTCCTCCTCATCTTCCTCTGCAGGAGGAAGATCACAAACATCAACACACTTCACATCAGAGCTGCAGCACGGTCTCATTACAGGACCCATGTTTCACACCATTCATACTTTACGCTGGGTTAAGTTTTTTTGCAAACTGTGGGTTAATTGTTATTAAACAACTCAAGGTAACATTGCAGCCCTGCTTTCTTTCAAATTGCATATTTTTGTCACCACCATTTAGGACTGGCAACAACCACATTTACATACCAACATCTATTCAGTGTCCAGAAACTTGGCATACAGACAATATGAACAATACTGCATAAAGTCAGCCAATCATAAAAGAGGTCATTAACATATTTAAATTACCTTTTAAAGGCACAGTAGTAGTATTCGCTTTTTATCTCTAGGGCCAGATAGTATGATAAACGTCATGAAAAACTAAAGTATTTCAAGAATTCAGGGTGGGAAATTTGCTTTCATTTTTACTTGTCAACCAAAGTGGCTGAAGTACAAGCTAAATTTCACCTGCCATATTCTCCAATTAAAAAAACTCACTATATAAAGTGGATCCTAAAAAAATATGTAATGTACATTTTTTAGTGTGACTGGGGCCACTGTACACAAGACTGAACAAATACAAAATGCATGCATGCAAGATAAGCAAATTATCCATCACTGTGCTAAAAGAACCAGCCTTTTAGCAGGTGATGGATACCAAATTACACTCTAAATCTCCATTAACATAAAATAACCAGGACTGTGGAAGGATTGGTTTCATTTCACTGGTTCTGATGAATATCAATTGAAAAACCCATATTGAATCAGCCAACAAATTCTTGAAACCCAGTGAATATGTGACAAGTCCAGGACTGCTAATAGCCTGTTTAGTCTGTTCAGATGACAAAGAACAACCTGGAGTGTGTGTTTCTGGGTGTGTATGGATATTGTATCTACTACATCCCAGACTCTGTCCTCTCTGTAATCTACAGGGGGCTACGCCGTCGCAGAGGTCTTAACCTACAGCCCGTCCAACAGACTCCTGGCGTAAGTGAGACAGGGACTATTCAGCAGCGCATCCCACACACGCAGGGCAGCAGGTGCCAGCGGCTGAGACAGCTGACGGCTCTGTGTGTGTATTAGGCAGATGGTTTTGCTGCGATTGTGTGTGTGGTGGCACAGGGATGGCACAGAGGTTTCTGCCTGACTGCTCTTAGTCAAGACTCTCTCTCCGGATACACAAGTCCCATGCAATTAGAGAGTCGGCAGGGGGTCCAGGGACCGCTATTCACCCCCAAACATGAGCAGCTAAATGAAGCTGCTGCCCTGACCAGCTGTAAGCCACACACACACACGGCTCATCTCCTACAGTCCTCTACCAGTGACGCCTGAACAAATGTAGGCTCAGGGAAAGACGTTAAAAGGATGTCAAAGGAAGAGCTCCCAAAATGAAATGTTTTCATTTATTTGCATTCAGGCCATTCTGAATTCTTATCATTTTAGTTCCTCTGTGGAACACAAAAGGAGGAGAATATCTGAAGAATATTCTACATTAGCCCCTCTTTTCAACACGGGAAAACAAGGAAAAGGGACCCGCTGGGTGAATTCTCCCTATAAGACATAAGCTCATCTGTGAGAAACTGACTTGAAATGTAAGTCACTATTCACTGAAAATATTCTCCTCGACCACAGCTTTCAAGTTAAATATGGCAGCACTGGCACAAAACCTTTCTGACTGTGAGAACTACTTGCACCATTTAGTAGTTAATATGACTTCTGTGGTCTATTCCAAATGGCGATAGTATCAAAAAAATAATAATTTTCAATATTTTCCTCACACGCTTATCGACTTTTACATGACTTTTCTGGTTTACGTTACATCAAAAAAGCAGCTACAATATCCATCAGTGATTTCGTCCATGCAACAACAAGAGAATAATGAAACAATTTTTAATTTTGGGGTAAATTATAATTATATTTTCCCACAAACAATCATATCCGATAATCAGAATGGTTTGTGGTACGCCAATGTTAATGGCAGCTTCTTTGCATAACCAGAAAAACTTGTTTCAATAGAGAGTGAAATTGTCCTTTCCTACAATAATCAAAATGATAATGTCATCTGTCAGATTTTACGTCAGAAAGGTGTCCACGACTCTCTCAGGAAGGGCCGGGTTTGAAGAGAGAGAGAAGAGGGGGTGGTAAGGTCTGCTCTGATGAGTTTATGGAGTCGTTCTGATGACACGGGCCATCTCGCCGAGCCGGGCCCGTACTCAGCAGGAAGAGAGGAGAGAAGGTTAAAATCTTTCCTTTCAAGGGCCTCAATCAGGCTCAGAGGAAAACAGTAATCAGTGTCTTTCAGTCCGGGGCCCGAACGCAGCGTGGCCCTTTCTCCGCCAGCCAGACCCGAGCAATCAACCTGCCAGGCATTAGCTGTGGAAAGACAATCTGAAAATAAGGGGTGTAATGCACCTGCCAGCAAAAATGCCCATTTGGAGAAAAGCAAGTGATCCTGGTGACCCCACAGAAGGGGGGAGAGAGATAGAAAAACATTTAACAGAATTCACTCTGATGGCAGATCCCCTTCCCATCGACACCTCATCTCAAGCAGCAGCAATTATAGCTTTTGTATCCCTCAAGAAATAAAAGCTTTTTGCGGGGAGGGAGGGCGTAAGCAGAGAGAGAAAGAGAGCAGCCAGTAATCGGCAGGCTTTGTCAAAGGACATTGTATTAATGCAAGCACCCCATGGGGTCAGAGGTTGTTCGAGAACAAGACTAATGCTCTTTGATGTCCTCTGCAGGTGCACAGAGTTCGTCGGACGCCCACAGAAAAGGAGACGCAGAGACCTCTGAACGCTGACTTCCACGTTTGTGCTTGTGAAAGAGGCCCGAGCGAACCTCAGCTCTGTGAATACGACTCCAGGACTTCTGCACGAGTCAATTAATGGGTTCTTCGCGAAGGGTTTTACAGCTGCAAAACAGAACAAAGAGGCGTGCACAGCTCTTCGGGTCGCATCCTTCTCCAGAGAGGAAGTCCTGTTGAACAGATCCATAAAGATCAGTGTTCAACGCCGCTTCTGGCCATCACAGGCCCATTGAGATGCTGGATTTCAATGTCTGAATATACCTCCAATGCCTCAAAATGCTGTCTTAAGGTGTGGCCACCATAGTTCTGCACATTTTCAAGGCCAAAATCCAGATATTTCAATAGGAATTCACAAGATTTGGTGTACCGCGTATAGGCAAAAGATTTTCCCACACGGATTTTGCAACAGGTTGAGTTGGTCACATGAAATCAACCAGTTGCTTATTTTTAAAAGTGACTCCAGTGATTCGTACCTTGGTATACTATTGACAATGAACAATTTTTAGCATGTGAAATTTTGCCAAGAATTTTGCTAATGTGACTACACATTAAGCAAACCATTAAATAGATTGAAGCAATTTATGTGGCATTATTTTTTGTGTGAAGGCATTATACACAAATACACCCTTAATGACCAAAAATGGGGTCTTAAGGTGTGTTTAAATGTACCATTGTTTAGTTATGTTCTTGGGCAAATGTTCTAAGGCAATAGGATTCTACTAGTTCAGGAATTCTGCATATGTGCGAAAGACTTCCCCAAGCAGATTTTGCAATGAGTTCAAGTTCAACTTATACTCCATTACTTTTTTGTGAAAGCATTACCAAATTAGTTCTGTCCAAAAAGTTTGTGCAAAACAGATATAAAATTAGACCAATGGGGGCTTTTTATTATCCCTATAATCAATGTCGTAATTCTTGAGTCATTGACTGATAGCTGATGAATGATGAAATAAGTGCATTTAGGAGATGATGGACAATAGTATTCATTTAGAGGCGCTGGGATCTGTGAAGAGCTGGGCTGAGGGTTCCTCACTTTAAGAGAGATGCTCTTCATTTGAGAGGCGTCTTGTGATTAGCACGGGATATTAACCCTCCCATGAGCACAAGGGCGATTAAAACAATCACTTTTAATTCAATAACCCCCAGTGCTTCAGCAAGCAGAGCTGTGGATCGGGCAGTTATAAAAGTAATTTCAATCCCCAACTCCACAGTCTTTTTGAATGTTTTTGAATGCACACCAAGACCATAAAACTGATTAAAGGAGCAGCACTGGATAATAGCATCTGGATCTAAGACCTTCAGACACACTGGTCATATCACGTACGCCACATGAAAAAAAACGCAACCCAATTCAAGCAATGCACAGCAGCTACTGCACTGTATGACGTGACAGACAACTAGTTCTGTGCAGTGCTGCTCTGTTCAATTAAAGGAAGACACTTCATTTATAGAATGTGAATGTAACTGTATCTAGCACTCTGGAACCTGTATGTCCTGCTGCACACAGTAACATGCTCACACTTTTTGACCTACACAGAGCCTTCAACAGCCCCACAAGCCTCTTCACCACAAACTACTCCATCAGTGAGAAAGAGAGAGAAAAACCTCCCGATGTCACCCAGAGTGATTTGTTATGTGCTGGAGGAGAGACAGGAGAGAGTGTGAGAGCTGATGAAATGATTATACAGTGGCAGGAATGGAACTGGTGTGTGTGTGTGTGTGTGTGCGTTAAGACAGTCTTCATTTTAACATACTGTGGGGGCTGGGGCAAAGTGACACAGCAGAAAAAGATATAAATCTAGAAATTTTCTCAGCCTTTTGACAATGTGTAAATCTATCTTGTCACGATAGGTGAAATTTCAGCATTTGCTCTGAAAGGGCTTAAAAATAATAGGTAGCATCGTTTCAAGTACATTCAAAATGTTTAATGCATGAAGTAAAATACAGCAACAAGTTAAAACTACCTCATGACGATTATCTCTATGAGGACAGGAGGAATAATATAATGACACTTAACAATAAAAAGTAATAAGCCGTGACATTTATCTACAAACACAGCCGTTCTAAGCCGTTCAGCCGTTTGGGGTTGGTAAGATTTTTTTTTTATGTTTTTGAAAAATCACTTATGCTTAGAAATGCTACATTTATTTGATTAAAAATTTAACTGTAAAAATAGAAGAATTATGAAATATTATTTAACTCAATTTTTTCTATTTGCATTTATTTTAAAATGTAATACATTCCTGTGATTTCAAAGCATCATTCCTCCAGTCTTCACAGTCACATGATCCTTCAGAAATCAAGAAACATTTCTGATTATTGTCAAATATTACATTAATGCTTAACATTTTTGTGATTCTGATGACTTTTAAATATCCTTTGATGAAAATAAAGGTCGAAAGAAGAGCGGTTATTTTTTAACACTAAAACCATGATTTGGGATATTAGTGAATATTTGATATTTTAAATGAATTAATTGAAATTGACCATCAGTCTAAACTGCTTTGAGAAAACAAACCAGTTACTGTTTTTGTGTTACTCATGTGTCCAATGTGACTTGACACTGTTACACAAAACACACCTAGCTTATCAATGACAGTCTTATATATTATAATTTGTGATTATTTCTCAGTCCTAATGTGGGATGAGTCCACACTTCAACAGAGGAGCATTTATTTTTCATTTCATGTTGACTTGAGTAAAAATTAATATAGAGTGCATTCCTAAGTAATAATTTCTGCAGGTAAAGTGCTCATCTTTGTTTTAGCAATCCTGTTTTTCATTTATCATAATAAAGAAACTTCACTGAAGATTTATTCTCTTGAAAAATCTTTAAAGATCAGGAGTGAGAGAACTGGCAATACATTAAACTGCCCAATACTGATATAGTCATGATTCCTAAAAAAAACTTTCATTAAAACGGTCCCCAATTATCTCCTGCAAAAAAATCAGCAGAACAGACATCTCAAACACACACACACACACACACACACACACAGCAGTGATCATGTACATCTGACATGAGAGTGGGGCGGCCACATAAAAGGCCTCTACTGCAATTACACAAATCCTGGCCTGCCTTTGGACACACACTCTCATATCTCCACTAACCTGCTGCTCGTTTCCTTTGCCCCCTCTCGCTCCATCTCTGTAAACGGATGTGTGTGTGTGTGTGTGTGTGTGTGTGAGAGTGTGTGTGTGTGTTTAATCTTGCCTTACGTCTTATGTTTCTCGAGCATCTGCAATTTTCCCTCAGCTTTCATCTCCATGCTCACTATGGTCAGATCATTTCCAAAAAGGCTTACACACGTCTGATCTCTCGCACACACACACACATCTGAAAGGCTCTCAGATCAGAGGCTTGTGCTCTGCAGTGTCTCCTCCTCCTATGATTGACATGTGTCAGTCACACTCGTTTCGACCCTAACCACAGCGTTAAAAGTGTTTATTTTTTTGTAATGAACCAAAGTACATTTGTCAAATAATAACCTTTAGTAAAATCAATTATTATGCTGTGGTTGATAAACCATAATATAACTCACATTGTAAACCTACTGTTTAGTCCGTTAAAAAAAAAGTTTACGGAGAATCAGAAAAAAATAATCAATGAAATAAAGCATGAAAGCATTCATATTTACAGTAAAAAGTATAATTTTCCTAAGCTGAAATAAAAATGTGTACATGCATATGAATATACAAATGTACTGAAAGCAAGCAAGCAAGCACCAAGATTGGCCATTATTGATCCGGTCATGTATATATATCATGCATCTGTAATTCTCAAGCCTCAATCCACATGTAGCATTTAAAAATCTGGAGGTTGTTAGTGGTTTTTTTTGGTGTGTGTTTTTTTTTTTTTTTTATGTAACAATACCAGAAATAGCTTTGGTTACTGTGAATAACATGAAAATAATCTTGTAAATGGTATGAGTGTGTTTGATCACCACTTACCCTCTTTCTGCGCTGTCACGGTGGGCGTCTGTGTCTCCTTCGTGTAGGACACCACCTCTTTGGGAGGGAAATCCACCTGGGTCACCTTCACCATGGCCAACTTCACAGGACCGCGTCTGGGAGAGCACACACACACACACACACACCATAAGAAGGAACAACGCCCACAATGTTCAACCATCTAAAGTTTTACACACATACTACATCTCTTAAGCAGAAGACAAACTGAGGCCACATTTCATTCTGGTAAGCTCTCTCTCAGCTGATCTGATCACAAGTGGACAGCACTTAAAGTACAGGTGGACACATGTTCTTAGAAAAACACTGTGATACACATTCATAGGTGTCAGAAACGGACACGTTTGACTAACTCTGTTTCTTATGCACAAATTTTGATCATAAAAGGCTTTTAGTGCCTGATTAAATAAACTTCAAACAAAAATCTAGATCACAGGTGTGGCATATCAAGATGCTGATTAGACAGCATGATTATTGCACAGGCGTGACTCAGGCTGGCCACAATAAAAGACCTCTCTAAAATGTGCAGTTTTATCTCACAGCACAATGCCACAGATGTCCCAAGTTTTGAGGGAGTGTGCAGTTGGCATGCTGACTGCAGGAATGTCCACCAGAGCTGTTGTCTGTGAATTGAATGTTAATTTCTCTACTATAAGCCGTCTCCAGACCTTTCATATATTTGCATTAACACTGGCCCTTTCACCAGTGGTGGTAAGATATTTTATGTCCACATCAGGCGCCGCATGATAAGTGGGAAAATTACACAGTGTACTCTTTATCCAGTCATAACAACAGCATTCACAGTTTAATGCAGATTGTCATGGAATTTGTCAAACTTTGAATTGATTACCCGATCGATAGTAGATCATTACACTTAAATCAAATCAGGATATGTAACTCATCTGTAAATATAAAGCGACACACTATTTTCCACACACAGTAGCCCGTGTGATGCTCGCAGTGTTTTCAGCATCTGTCGTCTCACTAACTGAGGACAGAAACACATGAAGAACATCTCCAGAACTGCTCTGAGAGTCACTTCATGAGCATTTGACCGTTTGATTTGAGCAAAAGCATCATATCAAAATAACAGTCTGGTACTTTTTTTTTTTTTTTGTACAATGTACATGACTACTACTTCTACTAAAATGAAACAAACTATATTTTTTAAGGATTTCACACACCACATTTCTTCCATGTTTAAATTTGAATAGTAAACCCCATTTGTTTGACATAAAATAAAGTCAGTTAATTTTCAATAATTAAAAGATAAATTAATGTTTTATGCCTTCATTTGATAACACAGAAAAATGTTAATATACAACACAGGATTTCTGATGGGGGAAAAAATCCAAAAAAAGTTGTTTATAAAAATGTAAATTAGATATGCTAAAACACAGAATTTGGTAACAATAATAAAAAAAAATAATATAGTGAGAAAAATGTAAACATTTGTAAACAAAAATGTAAACCTAATGTAAACATAAGGCATAATTTTTGTTAAACGTTTAATAAATTGATGTGAAAATTAATCTGTTTCATGATTTTTAATAATTAGACATGCTTTTTAATTAATACAATTTAATTTAACTATTAAAAAGGAGTTAACAATTAAAACAGAAAACACACACACACATAAACATATATATATAAAATAAACAATTAATGTATCCATTTTGTGTTCCCCTATATATTTCATCATTGAGGATTTCTAAAAAAAAAAAAAAAAAAAAAAAAAAGTCTAAAAATCTTGTCTCGTCTAGTCCTCGTGAACCAGTGATGCGCGGGTCAGTGTATAAACAAACAAAAAAAAGAAAAAGAAAATATTGTACCCGACCCACTTCTTGACCCGCGTTTTTTTAAAGTAGTAAATGCGTCGCCCATTTATATTAATATAATTACTTTAATAGGCTATAGCCTACAGAATAATAAGCGTTATGAGCACACACATAAAGCTTGCCACAAAGAACCGGTAAAGTAATGAATGTGTCTAAATTAGCAAGGAGACATTTAATTGTTTAGTAATAAACTGGTGTTCACCAGTGGTCACACCAGATACGGTCTGATTTTCGGACCCCTGGACTCCCCAATACAGAAAGCTGCACATTTTAGAGAGGTCTTTTATTGTGGCCAGCCTGAGTCACGCCTGTGCAATAATCATCTTGATATGACACACCTGTGAGGTGGATGAATTATCTCGGCAAAGGAGAAGTGCTCACCAACACAGATTTAGACAGATTTGTGAACAATATTTAGAGAAATAGGCCTTTTGTGTAGATAGAAAAAGTCTTAGATCTTTGAATTCAGCTCATGAAAAATGGGGGCAAAAACAAAAGTGTTGCGTTTATAATTTTGTTCAGTGTAGTTTAACTTTTTTTGGTCATTATATAATTTCTAAGCTTGCTTTTGATTATTTTGACAACTTTTATTCTAAATTCTATTAGTAACGCTAATGAATAAATACTAAATGTGTCCAGATTTTGACTAGTATTTTAAAGAGCAGAAGTGAGGGAGAATGAGCAGAAAGTGTGCAGTACCCCGGCTCAGAGTGAAGCAGAAGTGTAGAAGGGTCACAGTCCCAGTGCAGAGTCCTGTTAGTGTCACAGCCACGAGACACGGTTACACACACACACAGAGACATACAGCAAGACAGAGAGAGAGGCGGCGGTTAAAAACACAATGTTATAGTCCTCCAGAGCAGTTAGAGACGAGAAGAAAAGCTTCTATACACACAAGACAAACACAACACAGGAACAGAACCAGATTTCCTAACTATATGGCAGCTAAAAATAAGAGGACACTCTCTGAAACATTCTATATTCATAAAAAGTCTTCTCAGTTTTGGAAATAAAGCTGGTAATACGAGTGGAGCGCCAGAGTGCAATCTGTTTCTCCAGACTCTGATCTCCAGTTTGCCTTCTTCTATAAAGCCATTATCTCTCAGACCGATGCATTTCTAGAGAAATAGTCTCTTTTCACCATTTCTGATAGACAAAAAGTCATTATATTTCCAAAGTTCATTAACCCTCATGTAACCCTCATACTAGTTCATGTTATTGCATTGGGCTGAAACATACTGACTTTTCTTACACGGGATATAAAAACTTTTAGAACTAATAACTGAAAATGTTAAAAACTGATACATTTAAAAAAATGTTGGCCTACCAAAAATTAGTTCCAATCAGTTCCAAAAAGAATTTACAAAAAGACTGAATACAAAATGTGTTGATAATATAACATAACGAGAGATTTACAAGCTATTTTTATCAGCACAACCATTTAAAACCACGCTAATAAGAAAGGTCTCCACATAAACACCAAATGTTGACAATAGGAGGATTTCTTCAGGTTTCAGAAGTAGAAAAAAAAACACTGCTGAATATGGATCATTGTATTTACAGGTAAAAAATATATATATTTGAAAGTATAATTATATAATGCTATTTCAAATGGTGGTAGTACAATATCTGACTACATTTAAACAAGAAATCCATATTTAAATCAAATAAATACCACTTTGTTGAACAAATAGACATAGTACTGAAAGCCCTTTTCAATAAATCAAATACTGTAAGAATAATAATGACAACAACAAGTGAAAACTGCTTAAAGCTATCTAGTTTAAACCCAAATGCATCAGTAAAATACTTTCGGTCATCTCATTCTGGAATGAGGAATATTTGTTTACAAAACAAAATTCATGAAAACTCATGAAATGTATTTTATGCTATTTTCAATATGACTAAAATTCGACTTCTGGTGTACATTAAAAAGGCAATGAAATCCTTACAGATCATGACACACCGGCGGAAGCACAACCTGAGCTGGCTGTGTGTGGTCAGGAGTGTGATGAGGGAGAGTGTGTGTGTGTGCAGCCGGTAACATGACCTGTGTGTGTGTGTGTGTGTGTGTGTGTGTAGGAAGTGCTGAAGCGGTGTGGGATATGAGTGGACACGGAGCCCCGAGGGCATCTGTGTGTGTGTGTGTGTGTGTGTGTGTGTGAGTTTCTGCTGTAATCAGGGGTTAAACACTCCTTACAGCAGCTCTACAATGCTCCCAAAGGTCTTATTGTGCTCAAATTCACTCTTATTCTATAAGGTTTCTATATTTATATTGTTTTACTAGTTGGAGCTTAGTGGTTAGCTCATGTGCTCCAGAAAAGATGCAGGTAACGTAAAACAGTTTCCCCTCTATTTTGACTGTCAATAATAAACAGCCATTTTTTTTATGTCAATACTAGAATGTTCATACTGTGATGCTACAAGCACTTTTATAAGTAGTTTGAACTGAATTGTGTTTTGGCAGTGTGTGTACACAACCACCCTAAAATGATAAAAATCCACCCTGTGGTTTTATTTTAATCTGCTCAAATCTTTACCTTGCTCAAATCGAGCCGATCTCAGTCTGTGTGACGTCACACAGACAGGCCCCTCCCACAATAGTTTGATTGACAGGAGTGTTTCAGCACAGACTGGACTGGCGTCTTACCTCTGGCCCTCCCTGAGTGACTGTCATCAGGTGTTCTGTTGTTGGATGTAATAATGAACATAGCAGTCGTCATTTACTCCTGACATCTGAGCTGCTGAAGATGTAAAGTTAAATTTGTTTCTGACGGGAATGCGCCCCGATCTACCTAAATGTGTTTATGCTCACGTGAATCATTCGTGATCCAGCTTCACCCACTGAAGAAACGAGTGTAAGTTTTTTCTTAATGAATCTTTGCATGTGACTTTCCTAATAATGTGCTAATTAGCAAGTTTCAGATGAATGCAGCTGAAGTAAGCAGTCCCTCAGAGAGCAGCTGGAAGAGAGGAGGCGGGGTCAGCAGAGCTCATTAACATTTAAAGGAAAATGCCACAAATTGCTTGCTCTGAAAAGCACTGTTTTTGACAGGGTAAAAACACTACCATTGAGAAATGTGGAACAAACTATAGTCTCTTTCACACACGCTTCAGAGTTCACTCTCCATCAAGCCATCTGTACTTTTCACCTTATCTCAATGGACGCACAGTACACCTGTATTTGCCGAACTGTAAACTCTGTGTGAAGGCGCTCAACTCACCGTCGCTTTGCTGACAGCGCTGTTTCTCACACATGCAAAGAGAGAGAGAGCGAGAGACTTACCACGCTGAACCGACACGCTACATGTTAAGTATTTTATTTGTTGCATTTTCCTGTCAAAATAATGGAGTTCATTTAGAATTATTCATATTTTTCGAACAAGCAGAAGACATACCGGTTTCTCTGGTAGTGGGCGGAGCTAATGCACAAATGGCAATATCATTGGCTGGCGCTCATCTATTACTGTCCCTGTTTTGATTTCAGCAAATCAGTTTGACTGACTGCAGACAATGTGATTAATATTCATGAACCAGCAGCTCATCAATCCATAGAGCATTGTATATTGTTACTATGGTAGTAGAATTAGTATTAGTATAAATAATATGATCTATTACTATTTTTTTTTTTTTTTTTTTTTTTACAGAAACCCTGAATGACCAACAATATCTTAAGCATCACCACCAGTCTTAAGTTCAGTTAAAATGACAAATATGCATTCATACATGGTTATCAAGTTTTAGTTCTAATCACTAAAGTTCTATCATTAAATAGTGCTTGATACCATAATATAATGCTTGACTGACTGATTAAGAAGCTAAGATTTAAGAAGCTGTGACATTTTACAAAGATTAGCTGATTGGAAAAATATATATGTGTGTGTGTGTGTGTGTGTGTGTGTGTGTGTGTGTGTGTGTGTGTGTGTGTGTGTGTGTGTGTAATATTATATCAGTCTGGCGAGTAAACTAAAATTTTACTAGCCAATGGCGATTATATTGCCAAGGTGTGCGTAGAGGGTTGAGAATCATATCAACTTGTGGGAAATGGGCATCTTATGGCCCCTTTAATAATGCACAGCTGTCACCTAACAGATATAACGTAAGGATGAGCAACATTACAGCAACAAAGAGTGAAAAACTCAAGAAGTCTGAACCATTTCATTATTCAGCTGGGACTTTTGTTGGTCACAGAGCTTATTTTCTGCAAAAATCCAATAGTCAATGGAAAAATCCTGTTGTGTTTTTGTTGAGGGAACCAGGGTGATGTGAATTTCCAACCGGATTCTGGGATAACCTTCTCCGTAGATGCAACTCTGCTTTAGCTTAAAAGGCTACATTAACATCACTCTGGAACAACCTTTGCATTAAGATTGCATCCATGATTTTGTAAATCACAGACACGACTGGAAGCTCAAGAGAACACAGCTAATGTTTTCATGTTTCCCATTCTCTCTTCTCAGGGGTTTTCCAGCAATACATTCTCTTTTAATTACAGGTGAAAAGCAGCTAATAACAGAGATTTATTCAGCAGATCCTTCCCCTACCTGCTCAGACCTGCATACAGACACACAAATACAACACCACTTTCACTGGAGGTCTGTACCTCAAGCAATGATAAAGCCACAAACCTCTCCAGTGCCAATCAGATCTGACCTGCCACACGAGCGAGAGGCAGAGAGACACACACAGACAGACAGAGAGAGAGAGAGAGAGAGAGAGAGAGAGAGTACCTCGTCCCAGTGGCCCCCTCTCCTGAGTCCTGGCTCCCTGCTTCACTTGGGGTGTCTGTAGATTTGGCCGTGGGAGACATGGGTGTGGGACCTGTAGAAAGAAAGAAAGAGATTAACATACTTTCATCCACAAACAGTGTCCTCCAAAACATTTGGACAATTTGAATCACACTTAGAAACGTCTGAATGATACTGCATTACATACACAGCACAAGTATGCTAGTACCTACATTACTGGGCAAACGTATTGAACCATATACTTTTTAAATGTTTTTTAAAAAGTCTCTTACACTTAGCAAGTCTATTGTAAAGACAGCTATGAAATATTATTACAATTACAGTACAGTTTTCAATATGAATATATTTTAAAGTGTAATTTATTTTTGTGATGGAACAGCTAAATTTACTGCAGTCTCAAGTGTCACCTGATCCTTATTAATAATTAAATTAAAAAAACATTAAAAAATCTGATTTAGTCCAAACTCTTAATCAGTTCTGTAACACTAAACAAAATAAATAATAACAACAACAACAACAATAAAAACAGTTCATAACATGTAATCACAAACTGAAACGAGTATGCATGTGTTTGTGTGTTATATAGTTATTAGATAATTAGTTCGTCTTGGTCACATGCATAAAAACTATGTAAAATATTAGACAAAAAAAGATTGTCAATGTTTTTAGCCCACTTTAACAATACAGTTACTTATATTTACAGCGCTCAGATATAAGATATGTCATAAACACTAAATCTAAGTGTTTGATTGAAATTAGTTGCCAGCCATCAAATCTACAGTGGTGCACTTCTGCCCCCTTGTGTTCAATCAATATAGTACACTGCACATTGGTCTGTACCACTCTCAAAGAAACTTGTGCTGTTGAATATCAGCTAAAATCAGGTCCACGTAGCATATCATTGACTGAGACTGCAAGGTGTTGTCTTGCTGCTGTATAAAGGGATCTCTTATTGCAGGGATGTGTTACAGTGGACACTAACAGTGGGCGTGGATCGAGTGTGTACTGTAGGTGTCTTACCTGCAGGAGTGTCTGGTGTGATGCCCATACTCTGCAGCAGAGCATCAGCCTCCCTGCGCTTTTTCTCCAGGTCTGAATCATCCTGCGGCGGGACAGCCTCCTTCTTCAGCTCAGCCTGACACAAACAAAACAAACACTTCATCAAGAAACTAACGGTCTAAACCAGTAATCTGACTCTATTCACCCTCTTACTGCATTCACTCAGTGTCGACACTTACTGTAGTGTTGACTGCATTCATCAGCCACTCAACCTGCTACTACAGTTATGGTAAGAAAAATCATTAAACACATGCTGCTCTTTTGATTTAAAGGAAAAGTAAGTTTATCAATAGCTGGAAATTAACAACGCGGCCTTTGCAAATGTCTAATGAACAAAAAAAATGCCATACTGTCCTGAAAAGAACAGAAAACTAACAAATTACCGTCTTTTTCGGACTATGAGTCGCACCTGAGTATAAGTCGCATCAGTCCAAAAATACGTAATGACGAAGAAAAAAACATATATAAGTCGCACACGGTTCATGCCAAATTAATTTTGATAAATAAGTCGCACATGACTATAAGTCGCAGGACCAGCCAAACTATGAAAAAAGGTGCGACTTATAGTCCGGAAAATACGGTATATAAGCTTAGAACTTACTGAAAAATAAAAAAGGAGTTAGTCTTCGGTCATTTACTTTGTACTCTATTCATGAAATGTTCCCTGAAAACATGCAGACAGCGCTGTATTCATTGTTTTTAACAACATTCAGATTTTAAAAGTAGTTTTCACACTTTCATTACAAGCTGCTAAATATTTACTATTCATAAGCTGCCATACTGTTTTGTTCATGACTATTTTAAAAGATCAAAAACCAAAATAGATCCAATTTTCATAGGTGTACTGTTATTTATTTATTTGTTGCTTTATTAAGTCGTTTTGATTTCATCAACCACAACTTAAAAATACATATCAGAAAAAGTTGTTAATTGTGCATATTAATGTGTGACAAACTTCCACCCCAAGGAGCCTGGGAAGAATGTTTTCTACTCTTGTTACTACTGTAATCATGCTTATAAAAGGACTTTACTTATTATTATTCACACATGAGCCTGTGGCATATTGTAAAACTCAACCTGGTATAATAACACAAGTGAAACAGTAGAGTATGGTGTGTTTTGTCACCTCTTTTTTCTTGCGCTCCTCCTCCTTTCTCTTCTTCTCCTCTCTTATCTGAGCCAAGCGCTGTTTCTTTCGCTCAAGCTCAGCTTTTAGCTCACTTTTATCTGACATGATTCTTCACTAAACACACAAAGACAAACTCAAGTTAGTGTCACGCGGGGTTTTCCTGTATGTTTTTTTATTGAAACTTTAGACATTTTTTTCTCTGTTAAACCCTGTGAAGCTGCTTTGACGATCTGTGTGTTATATAAAGTGCTATAGAAATAAAGCTGACTTGACTTGAAGTGAGAATATGGAGCTCATACTCAAAAAAACAAAACACTTTAATTTTATTCAGAGGCCCAAACTGAGCAAAAACATGCAATTTGGTGCAAATCTTATTTAAATGTCCAGAAAGTATAAGAGGGAAAGAGAGTCAGTGCCGCCAGTCTGTCGGGCCGTCCCAGTCTCTTCAGATGATCAGGATCAGCTCAGGAGTCACACTTGTGTCTCTGATCTGTCTTTTGTGTGCCGCAGCACCTGACTCTCTCCACAGCCCTTCATGACCAGATTAAAACATGCACTTGAAAAATAGTGCCTTGTTTAGTCCAGTAATCTTTCCCTGAGGATTACAGAACAGATTTATCATTCATTCACTGCCATCTGCATGAGTCCTGAGGCATCACACTAAAGCTTGGGATCTTGGGAGCACAATATAAGCAGTTAAACTGAACTCATGACAAATAGAGAAGCAGTTTATTCGACTCGCTTCCTGTCTGGTCCAAAGGGCAACAAATACTGCAGGATCTTTTCTCTGCTCTTGACTTTAACTGATAGTTCACCTAGGTGTCATTCATCTTGTTGAATATTTCATCCTGTATACACATACACTAACAGTCAAGTTTTTGAAGAGTAATATTTGTGTTTGTTAAATAATTCTCTTCTGCTCACAATGCCTGCATTTATTTGATCCAAAATACAGCAAAAGCTACAATATTGTGAATTATTTATATTTAAAATAACTGTTTTCTATTTGAATATATTCTAAAGTGTAATTTATTTCTGTGATGTGCAGCTGTATTTTCAGCATCATTCCTCCAGTCTTCAGAGTCACATGATCTTCAGAAATCAGTCTAATATGCTGATTTACTGCTAAAAAAAATAAATTACAAAATAATAATTATTATCATTATAAAACAGCTAAGTATATTTTTTCTTTTTTTTTGGATGAACAATTTAAATGAAATATATATTTTTGGTAACATAAGTGTCTTTATCATCACTTTTTATCAATTTAAAGCATACTTGCTAAGTAAACTCCAAGCTTATGAATAGTAGTGTATTATGTTACAAACGCTTTTTATTTCAGATAAATGCTGATATTTGGATCTTTCTATTCATCAAAGATTCCTGAAAAAAAGTGCTCAACTGTTTTAAATCTTAATAGTAATAATTTATGTTTTTTGAGCAGTAAATCAGCATATTAGAGTGATTTCTGAAGATCATGTGACACTGGAGTAATGATGCTGACATAAAAAAGATCAACAATAATTCACAATATTGAAGCTTTTGCTGTGTTTTGGATCAAATAAATGCAAGCTTGGCGAGCAGAAGAGACTTATTTAACAAACATAAAGGATCTTACCGTTGAAAATCTCTTGACTGGTAGTGTTAGTGTTCTTAACTGAAAGAGTTTAATGCGTGTTATTGCTCTCCGTTTGATTCACATTAGCAGCCCAGGAGAAACTACTGCTTGACCCCACCCAGCACATAAACAGCGACATACCGAGGGATACACCGTTCACTTGTGTCATAAACACACCACTGAGATGTTTTCTCTAATCTGAAAGCATGTTGTGAACAGACCTGAGGTGTTTATTCCTGCAGAAAGCGCTGCTTTTGTCGCACCGCTCAGTTTCCGGGTGCGCGGACGCAGAGGCGCGTCTGACGGGTGCCGGGGAGGACCAAATAACCCAATGGCAAAAACGCGTTTGTTTCCTCAAGTATGTCAAATAAGGAAGCGTGGTGATAAAAACTAAAACCTTAACTTTTTTATAAACTGATTGCTTTCGTTGTTTAGCTCTTTTTTAAGTAGCTTCCCTATATGATATTCCCTTTAGATAAAAGCGTCTGCTAAATGTCTAATTGTAAATGTAAATATGGACATAATTATGTTAGACTTGCTCTCTTGTTCTCAGCGATGCTACAAAAAAAACAGACAAAAAAGACATAAAATATTTTTATATTTATATATCATATGATCAATTTACAATTTATACATTATATGTCTAATATTAGACATTATATTATACAGTATATGTATAATTTAATCCGATCCAATTTTCAAACAATGGCTATTGAATGAATGGACATTTAAATTAGGGTGGCATGAATGTACACTAAAATCAACCAGAACAGACTGCTATATATCAAATCAAACACATGGACAGCAGCATTTAAATATTAAAACATAAATTAAAATGTCTATAATATAAAAAGTTAGGCCTATATACGCTGTTTAAGGTAGCCTACCATTTACATAACTCTGTATGCAGTTAATCTGCAGTTCAGCCCTTTTTATTCTCTCACAATAATTTAATCAGCACAATGATTAGAATTGCATTTAATCTCTAAGAGTTTTATTCTGTTAACATCTGATATTTCAAGGAGTTCAGCTTTCTTGATAGTGAATAAGAGACTGCAGTAATATCTTATTCATCATGTGGATTAAAACCATGTATCATTACAACTGACAGCAGACTCTCTGTAATTTATATCGTTAGGTCACACAGTTTCACTGCTGATCCAGGATGAACTGCAAACCCAGGATAGAGAGGGTGAGTGAATGTGGTCTGGACTCTGTGGATGAGGCTCATTGTGTCAGAGACGCTGTAGAAGGAAAGAGTTCCTGCTCTGTGATCCACATACACTCCTATTCTCCTGCGACCGTATGGTACATGAAGATCAGTGTAGCTGTTATTGTGCCAGAACGAGTAAAGCAAGGCAGTGCAGTCCAAACTCCACGACTGGTCATTACATCCAAACACGCACTCATTTCTGCCTCCCTTCCTGCTGACGCTCTTATATGACACTGATATATCCACGCCATCATCACCGCTCCACAGTAACAGCGTCCACACACACTCTCTCTACACAACACCTGCGGAAAAGGATCAAATCTGTCTGGATGATCAGGATACTGCTGGACTACGTTAGGGACATTAAACACTCCACTCCAGACGGACAGACGGAGGTGTTCATTCACTGTGTTTGGATCCAGAGTGAACTTACTGTAATCTAAAAGAGATAAAACAAAGTCATTTATTACGCGTTTAAATGTGTGTGCCATACAGGAGTGTAACAATTGCTGTATTGTATATCACATACTGTGCAATCTTAATATTTGCATTTCTCTCTGATCAGTGTAAAAGCCAAATCAGTGGAAAGTCCAGAAGTACCGATGCATGTGTGTCTGTGTGTTTCCATTATGTCTTACATTGTAGGAACTCCTCTCTGTTTGTGGGTTCATTGGTGGGAATAATTTCAACATATGTTACTAAGAGAATAAACAGACATAATTATTAATTTTGTAAACATTCTATGATGACTGAGAGTTAACGTATGTCTGCTGCTTTACCTCTGCCAGATATCTTTTCTATCTCCTCTCGACAGAAGTCCTCTAGTTTTTCTTTCAGTTGAGAGACAGACTTTCTCACTTCATCAAAAGAGAGGAGAGAGCTGACAGTGATGTTGGGTTCATCTGCAGATTCGGGAGATACAGCGAGAGACTGGAAACTCTACATAAAGATAAAGATACAAAACAAAAACCTTCATGACCTCGGCCTAGCTGCACTACAATCACATATTTGCTTGCTTGATTGTATCTGTGCTTTATTTGCAATTGTTGCTTCATTCTGATATCTATCAGGTATATTCTAGCACTGCTGTTCTAGTCATTTCCAGTATTTATATTTATTTTATAACCAGGTCTTAGAAATTCTAATTCAATTCTAATTCAAACCATCTAATAAAGGTCTTCAGGATTAATAGAAACTTGGGGCCAAATTCTGCAGGATGTTAGCTTTTAAAGGGAGAGTACACTCAAAAATGAAAATTAGCCCATAAAGTACTAAGCCTCAAATTATAGGTGTATATGACTTTCTTCTTTCAGATAAATACAGTCGGAGTTATATATATAAAAAAGACCTGGCTCTTCCAAGCTTTATAACAGCAGTGTATGGGTGAACATGCACAGTTCTCTTATTTCAGATCTGTTACCTTGAGAAAGTGGATGTGATCATTTGTTTGAGAAATCTGCTTTAGTTCAGCATGTCTCTTCTTCAGATCATCAATCTCCTGCTTCAGTTGATACATGAGTCCTTCAGCTCGACTCACTGCAGCCTTTTCCTGTTCTCTGATCATCTGCAGCATCTTAGAGCGGATTTTCTCAATAGTATGGATGAGCTCAATGAAGATCCTCTCACTGTCCTCCACGGCTCTCTCTGCAGAGCACTTTCAGGACACAAATAACAATCAGCTCTTAGTGATTGCTGCCTGTGACCCACAGTCATAAACAGAGTCTCAAACCTCTGTTCTTCTCTAAACTCACCTTATGTGACTCCACAGCCTCTCTCAGCTCCTCAAGATCTTTCTTTCTTTGCTGTATTCTCTGCTGGAACTTTCTCTGTGTCTCTTTCAAAATTATCTGCATGGACATTTAGCAAAACTGTAAACTTTAGAAATATTACATACAACTGCATTAAAAATTATGGTAATACTTTAATAGGGAGCGATTCTCACGATTGACTAGTTGCTTATTAGCATGCCTATTATTAACATATTTGCTGTTTATTAGTACTTATGAAGCACATCAAGTCAAGTCTGCTTTATTGTCAATTCTTCCACATGTACAGTACATACATACAGAGAATCTAAATTGCGTTACTCTCAGACCCCCGGTGCATACAGATAAAACTAACAGTAGAGCCTAAAAATCTAGATCAAATATAAAATATAAGATACAGCTATACAATAAGGGAATGTAAAAGACATATAATAAACTCACAAATAAAGTTAAATAAAGCAGCGCAAGGCACATGGCAGATAGAGTGCAAATCAGTGAGGTGAACAAACATTGAAGATAAAAAGAATTTTTAGTGCAAAAAAAGCGTATTTGGTCTGATTAAATTGAAAAGGGGCTCAAGAGCAGTTATTTTATTTAACTGACTTATGAGGTAGTAGAGTGACGTTAGTTCCATGGAGAATGAGGTAGTGAGCCGACCAGTGCTGCGCAAAGTGACTGGTGCATGTCACCGTATGTTAGTGGGGGGGGGGGGGGGGGGCGGTGTAAGGTCCTGGGGATGTGGGGGGGGCGGGGGTTCATAGTTCAGTGGTGCCGGGGGCAGAAGAGGGGAGGGGGGGCAAGTTCGGGAGCGAGTTCAGCTTCCTGACAGCCTGGTGGATGAAGCTGTCCTTCAGTCTGCTGGTCCTGGCCTGGATACTCCGGAGTCTCCTCCCTGATGGTAGCAGGCTGAAGAAGCTGAGTTATGGGTGAGTGGGATCACCTGCAATGCAGAGGGCTTTGCGTGTGAGATGGGTCCCATAAATGTCCTGGAGGGAGGGGAGAGAAACACCAAAGTCTTTCGGCAGGACGCGTTGCAGGCGCCATACCACACAGTGATGCAGCTCGTCAGGATGCTCTCGATGGTGTCTCTGTAGAAGGTGTACATGATGGGACATTTTGATCTGGCTCTTTTCAGTTTGTGGAGGAAGTAGAGACGCTGTTGTGATTTCTTGGCCAGTGCTGCAGTGTTGGCAGTCCAGGAGAGGACATATTCCAGTCTGTTGTGTCAAAGTAGTCTTGAAGCGCCCCTGATGATCCTTCCGGCCACGCTTGAAACTGTTTTTGAACTGGTTTTGCGACTTTAATGAGCGGTCTGTATGCAGGCATTAGCATGACTGCGATATGTGGTCTGAGGCACCAAGGTGGGGGAGGGGGAGGGGGAGGGATTTTTAAGCTCCTCTCTGTGTGGTGTAAACAAAGTCTAAAATGTTTTTACCTTGTGTCGGAAAGTGTATGTGTGGGTGTATTTTCTACATTAATTTTTCTATTTTTCTTTTTTAGAATATGTATTTTTCTACATATTCTACATCCCTATTACCTAAACTTAACAACTACCTTACTTATTATTAATAAGCAGCAAATTAGGAGTTTATTGAGGCAAAATTCATTGTTAGTGGTTTTTTTAATAGCAAGAATTGGACCTTAAAATAAAGTGAGAGCTAAATTACTATAAAATTTGCATCCTAGATAGAGGGAAACTTCCATGAAGCTAAACAAATACAAAGAATTAGAATGTAAAAAGAAGAAGAATCATGGTTCAAGAGAATGTGTATATAGATATTATTAGATTTCTGTAAATGTATTTCTAAAATTAGAAATTGATTATGAGTACAGATCTCAGAATGGGAAGGAGATGCTGCATCAGTATCTATGGGAACACCCTTCACATGTGATGATTGACTGAACCTTGTATAGTCACAAAAGTTAATTGTCTGATGGCATCACCGGTGCCTAAAAGGAATGCACCTGGACCATCAATCTCAGATGCTTCTATGAAGGAATAGTAGCTGTAATGAAAGAGTATGGCAGGGCTACAAGATCTTTCCTAGGTTCACTCGATGTTTCATCAGTACAGTAGGTGACATTATAGGAACACTATACCACAATGCCATACTACAAAGTTTATAGAGGAATATAAACTGATAAAACTTGGGAACCAGGAGTCAAATCCAGAAAGTAAAAATGTGACAAAAAAGAGACACTGTTTGATGCAAAACAAAGGTCCTCCAAATCTGCAACCTTAGATAATGGCAAAAAAAGAAGCAACACTTCTTGTAGACTGAGTGTAAATATGTCAAAAAATTTGGGTAACCCAAGCACCTGTCACACCTTCACACTGTTTGGATTTTGTTTTCAGCTTGCACCATTTCCACAGTGGAGTTTGCTGTCATGGTTTCTGATTTGAGTTCATCATAAGGTTCAGATGTGTCTTAATTATCCTTGTTTAGTCTGTGTATTTAAGTTGGTCTCTGTCTGCTCATTATTGTTTGGTCTTGTGACCATGTTACTTCACGCTTATGGAACAAAAATATATTGCAGTATATTGGAAAATATCATGTAATATATTAGGCATATATTCTTATATATATTTATTTTTTCCAATATATTGCAATATGCTGAAAGCGGCAATCATTTGTATATTTTGCAATATATAATATAATATATGTATCATCAATATATTATTCAATGTATTCAAATATATAATATATTAGAAAATAAAAATGGAAAATAATATATTACAATATATCACAATATATTTTAAGAAATATATTGGTAAATATATTTTCCTTTCGTAAGGGCAATGTTAAAAGCAATCGCCTTGTTTGGATTAACCTATCTGTGGATTTATTAAAGACTGCTCATCTTAGTCTTTGTGTGCTTTAAAACACAGTTTGCTGTCAGTGCCTAATAAGAAAGAGAAATTGCATCCTTCACCAAATGTGACTTTATTTCTACAAATTGAGAGCAACCGAACCTTAGTCAGGTAACCTAGCTTCGGTCACAAAATTTTCACCTTACGGGGAGCAAAAAACATACAGGACAGACCCACCTATAAGGTGTGAAAATCTCTATTCTCTTTAGAGGGTGTAACAACAAAATCATTTTAAAAGCAAAATTCTGTCAGTTTAAGAGGAAGTAGCTTGGCACCAATCGATTTGTGGGAAAAGGGCTGACATATAGATCCATTGCACTTTTGACGTCCCAAGTTCAACTCCTGTCACACAGACTTTCCTGATCATGCCCCCCCCCTCTATCTTCCACTTTCTCCCCCGCTTCCTGTCTAGCTACTGTCTTATCATAATAAAGGCAAAAAAGTAAATAAATAAATAAATAAATAAAGAGTGATAAGCTCAGATATAGGGTTAGTTAACCCAAAAATGCTAATTAGGCAGCATTTTGCTCACCCCCAAGGCATCCTAGGTGTATATGACTTTCTTCTTTCAGATGAATCCAGTCGGAGTTATATTAAAAATTGTATTTCATCTTTCAAGCTCTATCATTGCAGTCAGCGGGTGTTGCAGTGCATCAGTCCAAAAGAAGTAAAATAAAAAGTGCCCTTTCATAAAAAAAGTGTCTCACACAGCTCTGGGGGTGAACTAAGGCCTCCTTGACTATCGTCCAGTTGCCCTCACATCAATAGTCATGAAGGTCTTTGAGGGACTGGTTAAAAACATCATCTGCTCCTCCATCACGGATACTTTAGACCCTCTTCAGTTTGCCTATCGCCCAAACAGATCCACTGATGATGCCATCTCTCACATCCTGCACTCTTCTCTCACACACATTGACAGCAATGACGGGAACTATGTAAGGCTGCTATTTATCGACTATATCTCAGCTTTTAATACTATAGTCCCCATAAATCTAGCTTTTAAACTCATAGACCTCAGCCTGAATTCTTCACTCTGCAACTGGATTCTAGATTTCCTCACTGGAAGACCTCACTGGAAGACCTCTACACACATGACTGCATGTCTTTGCACAGCTCCACATCTATAATCAAATTTGCTGATGATACTGTGGTTCTGGGCTCAGAACTTACTTGGATGAGGTAGAGAAATTAACATCATGTTGCCAGGACAACTGTCTCTCTCTGAATGTGAGCAAAACTAAAGAACTGATTGTGGACTTCAGGAAGAGACAACAGCAGTCCTATACACCTCTTATCATCAGCAGGACACCTGTGGAGAGGGTGAGCAGCTTCAAGTACCTTGGTGTAAACATCTCAGAGGACCTGACTTGGACTACGCACATTCAAACACAGGTTAATAAAGCCAGGCAATGAGTGTACCATCTGCGACAGCTGAGGAAATTCAGGGTCTCACCAGCAATCCTGAAAACTTTCTATTCAGGGGCTATAGAAAGTGTATTGACTCAGTGGATCTCAGTGTGGTATGGGAACAGCTCCAGTCAAGACTGCAAAGCCCTGCAGAGAGTTGTGCGCTTAGCTGTGCGCATATCCGGGTCTGCTTTCCCCTCTCTGCAGGACATCTACCTCAAACGCTGCCAAAAGTCATCAAGGACTCTATCCACTATCTTTTCACTTTGCTGCCATCTGGTAAGCGCTTCCGTAGCCTGATGGCAAAAACCGAGAGACTCAGAAGGAGTTTCTTCCCCCAGGCCATCAGGCTCTTAAACTCAAAACCAGCCTCTGAACATCATCATGTCTCCACTTAATAGTAACTTTATCAGTAAGATCTTCATCATTCTCTACCTCACATAGACACACTGACAGTTTCAACCTGTTTGCACATTTGCCTCTTGTACATTCCTGTGTATCTTAATATTTAAGACTACAGTATAATGCACATATGCACATTGTACATCCCTGTATATCTTAATAGTTAAGACTACAGTCTACATTCATGCACATTATTTTGCGTTCTATATTTAATTCTACAATATACATCTTTTTTATATTTTATTCTTATATTTTTATTGTTTACTTTTATTTCATTCTTTCATAGCTATATTTATGTATATTTTCATCTGTGTTGTTTTCTTGAGCCCTGTTATTTTAGTGCTCCTCAATCTGCCTTTGATACAGTGGACCATGCAATCCTTCTATCTCGCCTTAACCACTATGTTGGCATTAAAGGTACTGCGTTTCAGTGGTTCTTGTCATATTTGACCGACAGAACCTTTTCTGTAGTGATTGAAAACTCATCCTCCTCTACTACTTCTCTCTCCTGTGGGGTGCCACAAGGCTCTGTTCTCAGACCGGTTTTATCAGACTCAGACTCGTGTCCATCATAGTCAGGCATAACATAGCTTATCACTGCTATGCTGATGATTTACAGATTTATTTGCCTATGAGTCCAACAAACACTGATGCATTCGGGTCGCTAATTGATTGCATTGATGACGTTAAATTATGGTTAGAGCAAAATTTCCTTAATTTGAATGAAGATAAGACTGAATATATTTTATTTGGTGAGTCTGCAACCTCTGACCCTAATATGCAAAATTTCAAAGCTTAAACCGACTATCAGGAATCTCGGTGTGACTTTTGATAGTAATCTGAAATTTGATAAACAAATTGACAGTGTGGTGAAAACTATTTTTTTTTAGCTACATCTATTGGCCAAGGTCAAACCATTATTAAATCGTTCGGACCTCGAGAGAGCTATTCATGCTTTTATTAGTTCAAGACTAGAATATTGTAATGCGCTTTATGTTGGAGTCTCACAGTCATCACTCAGGCGCCTTCAGCTGGTGCGGAATGCAGCAGCCCGTCTTCTAACTAACACACGTAAACGTGAGCATATTACTCCAATTCTTTCTTCACTCCACTGGCTTCCAGTTTCTTTTAGAGTTGATTTTAAGATTTTATTGTTTGTTTTTAAACCTCTCAATGGCCTTGCACCACCGTACATAACTGAGATGTTAACTTTGCGTCAATCAAACAGATCCTCAAATCAACTTTTGCTAGAAGTCCCTAGGACAAGGTACAGACTCTGGGGTGACTGGGCTTTTTCTGTAGCTGGGCCAAGCCTCTGGAACAAACTACCTGCTGACATATGTACAATCACTGACTTGGGCCTCTTTAAGGCTAAGCTTAAGACTTATTTATTTAGACTGGCTTTTAATTTATAGCAGTTGTTGTGGCATTTTGTGTTTTCTTTGTGGCATATTTTTTGTTTTTACACTTTGTTTTGTGGCATTATATATTTTGTATATTTTATTATATGTTGCATTATATTGTTGTCTTTATATATTTTGTTTTTATTTCTTATTAAATTTTTCCTGGAAAGCACTTTGGTTCACTTTGAGTGTTGTAAAGGGCTGTACAAATAAAGGTTGATTGATTGATTGATTGTTTTGATCTCTCCCCTGCACTTCCGATTGCATTACTTCTGAGTGGCACATGCGCAAAGCCAACCTCCATACGTCATCTACCCCAGAACTGCTTCCTTTTACAACTGTGAGTGCAAGCTCGATTCAAGTGATTATTAAGTTTTGAATATGGGTTTTTTTCAGGAGGCCTTTTTTCACCCCTGGACCCACTTTTTCGTGGAAGGGCACTTATTATTTAATGTCTTTTGGACTGATTCA
Organism: Carassius carassius; assembly: GCF_963082965.1. Classification (NCBI taxonomy): domain Eukaryota; kingdom Metazoa; phylum Chordata; class Actinopteri; order Cypriniformes; family Cyprinidae; genus Carassius; species Carassius carassius. The sequence goes on from NC_081765.1 coordinate 4,539,012, forward strand.
TGAAACACTGCCAAGGGGCATTAAACACCTTGAAAGACCATGTTACAAACACGCCAGGTTCCACCTCCACTCATTCACAACGCACGCCCTCACCTGAGTACTGAGCACTTCCACCTGACCCTCATCATCATCCATTCACCTCTGCACTTCAAATACCACAAACACGCACTCAGTCAGCGTCCGGTCTCGTTCGCAACAAGGTCTTACCTGTATGCTAACTCTAAGGACAAACTCTATCTCTACTTACCTCTCTCCAGCAATCTCCCGAAGTTCCAAGCCATCTCCGTGCGTGTGTGTGGTACACCTCCCTCCTTTGACGTCTCTACCCTGCTACTACGGATCCCTTCATCACTGCCATACTCCATATCACTCTACCCAGCACTACCCGCTCCTCTGCTTGTGCCTCAATAAACTGTCTTTCTGTTATTCCTCAGCCTCCTGTGGATATCCGTAACAGACCAAAGGCAATTTTTAATATAACTCCGAATGGATTCGTCTGAAAGAAGAAAGTCATATACACTTAGAATGCCTCGGGGGTTAGTAAAACACAGACTAATTTTCATTTTTGGGTGAACTAACTCTTTAAGGGGTTCAAATGGGGCCCCATCAAAACATTTTAGGAGTATAGATAAGTACCAAGAAGGAGCACAAGCAGGACAGAAAAGTTTCAGCTATCTAATCCCATGCATGAAATGAGAAACAAATTGAATACCTCCCAAAAGAAAAAACTCAACTTGTGTGTGTACAGCAGTAAACACCACCACGCTCACCTTAAATATAGCTGGGGTCATGCCAGCAGCATGCTAAGGAATTTTTTCCAGGAAAGACACCACATCTGAGAACTTAATGTGGGAATGACAGGTTTGACACACCTGTGGTCTGAGGATGCAACCTCCATTTCTTGGACCTCAACCCATGCCTTAAGAGAAATCTTCTCCCAGATTGATTTTTCCTTGGATATGCACTGTCCTTAGCAGCAGAACCTTTTTCTGCACCCAAAGAGGAATTCACCACTCTAACCTCCACATGGGGTTTGTGAATGTATTCCCCCTGACAGGAACCTAGCCTCTGAAGTTAATCAAGAACAAGATCTCAAAGCTGAGATACCAAGGTTGAGTATGCCCAGGATTTTCAATTGATCCAGAGAACTGTCATTGAAGTGAAGTGACATACAGCCAAGTATGGTGACCCGGGGAGCAGATGAGGGTTCAGTGCCTTGCTCAAGGACAGCTCAGTTGTGGTATTGCCAGCCCGAGACTCGAACACACAACCTTAGGGTTAGGAGCCAAACTTTCTAACTACTAGGCCATGACTTCCCCCATAATTTCATTTTATAAGAACAAGGTGCTATGGCCAGTTCAAAAGGAAGACTCCAGAATTAGTAAATCAGAGTCTCCCAGAGACGGATCATCATGGGGAGCACATCCATTGAAATGATGTGGGTATCATCAAAATTGGATAGCATACTGCCAAATGAGCTGAGAGAGGTGTCAGGCATTTCATGGTTAAAGCCTCAAGGTGAGGGCTTTGGTTTACTGAGAGGACTTTCACACCGGGTCGCTCTAGGAACTTAGTTATAGGAAAAAGCAATAGGACAGTTCCATGAGAACTAAATGTTCCCTTACGGACATTTAGCTGCTTGCATTGACACAAACAGTAGGAACTCTGAATCAACTTAAGCCAGCTGACAGTGATGTCATTCAAGCAAAAGAAACTCCTGTACACTGGAGGAACATATGGATTATCATTTTTAGTTAAAATTTCTTTAGAGAGAAATAGTACTTTAGCTATTTTTACCAAAAATGGAGTGGCATGCGCAGTATGGAGCGCTACAAACACATTTAATGTATGTTTCATTCATACTTATAGCAAGAGGGTGCCCTCATGCAGAAACTCCAAATATGCCTCACAAAAGTCATATAGAATTTACAACGCTTCAGGAAATCCCTAATATGGACAAAATATCCTTAATATGGATCCCTATCACTGAGCTGAATGAAAGGAAGATATTAATGCTTTGACTGATTAACCATAAACACAATGCACACAAATACAACAATATATTGTTATAATATATTGCCATCGGGGGTGTGTTAATTAAAATAAGGTATATTTCTAATACAATTTCCATGTCAAAAATATATCTAAATTATTACCTATGCTCTCAATGTCAAATGCAGAAATATTAATCCATGCATTTATGAACTCAAGGTTAGATTATTGTAATGCTTTATTGGGTGGTTATTCTGCAGGCTTAATAAACACACTCAAGTTAGTCCAAAATGCTGCAGCTAGAGTTCTTACTAGAACCAGGAAGTATGACCATATTAGCCCGGTCCTGTCAACACTGCACTGGCTCCCTATCAAACATCGTATAGACTTTAAAATCTTGCTTATTACTTATAAAGCCCTGAATGGTTTAGCACCTCAGTATTTGAACAAGCTCTTGTTACATTATAATCCTCCACGTCTGCTGCATTCAAAATCAAGGAATTTGATAATACCCAGAATATCAAAATCAACTGCGGGCGGCAGATCCTTTTCCTATTTGCCGCCTAAACTCTGGAATAACCTACATAACTCTTGCAGTTTAAATCTAGATTAAAGACCCATCTCTTTAACCTGGCTTACATATAACACACTAATATGCTTTTAATATCCAAATCCGTTAAAGGATTTCTAGGCTGCATTAATTAGGTAAACCGGAACCGGGAACACTTCCCATAACACCCTATGTACTTGCTACATTATTAGAAGAATGGCATCTACGCTCATATTAGTCTGTTTCTCTCTTATTCCGAGGTCACCGTAGTCACCAGATCCAGTCTGTGTCCAGATCAGAGGGTCACTGCAGTCACCCGGATCCAGTACGTATCCAGACCAGATGGTGGATCAGCACCTAGAAAGGACCTCTACATCCCTGAAAGACAGCGGAGACCAGGACAACTAGAGCCCCAGATACAGATCCCCTGTAAAGACCTTGTCTCATATGACCACCAGGACAAGACCACAGGAAACAGATGATTCTTCTGCACAATCTGACTTTGCTGCAGCCTGGAATTGAACTACTGGTTTCGTCTGGTCAGAGGAGAACTGGCCCCCCAACTGAGCCTGGTTTCTCCCAAGGTTTTTTCTCCATTCTGTCACCGATGGAGTTTCGGTTCCTTGCCGCTGTCGCCTCTGGCTTGCTTAGTTGGGGTCACTTCATTGACTTTCAATTGGTTGCAAATTATTGCACATATACTATTTAAACTGAACTGAGATGATGACATCACTGAATTAAATGATGAACTGATTTTGCATTATTGACCAACTGTTTTCCTAAATAATGTTGTTCAGTTGCTTTGACACAATCTTTTTTTGTTTAAAGTGCTATATAAATAAAGGTGACTTGACTTGACTCGACAATGCTTATAGACATAGCATTACAATTTCGATAGATAGATAGATAGATAGATAGATAGATAGATAGATAGATAGATAGATAGATGATAGAATTTCAGTTCATACCTGTTTCTTTGTCCTCTCTGCTACAGCTGCTACAGTTTTGTGGTTTTTGTGATTATCCATCGTGCACAGATAACAAATGCACTGCTGGTCAGTATGACAGTAGATCTCCAGTAATTTATTATGTGTTGGACAGGTTTTCTCCTGAAGTCGTCCAATGGCTTCTGTCAGATTGTGTCTCTTACCTTTAAAGAGATTCTCATGTTGTTGGAGGTGATTTTGACAGTAAGAGTTCAGACACACCAGACAGGACTTGATGGCTTTGTGTTTTCTCACAGTACAGACGTCACACTCCACATCTTCAGGTCCAGCAGGAACAGAAGCCTGGAGTTTAGTCTTCTTCAGTTGCTCCACCACTTCAGCCAGCATAGTGTTTTTATTTAAAGCAGGTCTTGGAGTGAAGGTCTGTCTGCATTGAGGACAGCTGTGGATGCCCATCAGATCCTCCTGATCCCAGCACTCTGTAATACAGCTCATACAGAAACTGTGTCCACAGGGAATGGTCACTGGATCCTTCAGGAGATCCAGACACACTGGACATCTGAACTGGTCCTGGGAAAAACTGGTTTCTGCCATTTCACTTTATTTACACACAGATCAAAATACAAGTACAACAGCTTAACAAGTTTTGCTTTCTTTCAAACAGCTTGAAACAGTTTTCCTGGTTTTGTGTTTGAAGGATGTGTGTAAAACAGGTGTGTCTGTAAGGTGTGACTCAGATTGTGTTTTACTGCAGATTCAAAGGAAATAACAAAGTCCATTGTATCTCACAAACAACCTAACAAAAACAGACACTAAGAGATAAAACCCGCTGCAGACATGTCAGTCCATGTGTGCTGCCAAAACCCAATGCTGCAGTATTGATTGAACCACCACATTACATACACACTGTCTACTCAAAATAACAACATTTGTTAGACATCCAGAATAAAAATAAATTATAAAAAGTTATAATTATAATATTTGTTTTATAAGTTTAATTATATATCTTTCCTTCTATCACTTGAGAGAAACAGTATCGACAACATCCTTTCTGGTGCATCTTTGTCAGGTGTGGGGAGAGGCCAAGGACTCAAAGCACAAAGCATGATGGACTTTTATCAGTACATAAATAAACTGAAAGGTATATAAAAACCACATCATAATGGAAAGAGCATACAGTCCAGAGCAGATGACAGCCAAATCAACTCCAAAGACAAGAGGCTTATTAAGCAAAGTTTCAGATTTAAAGTTGACAAAACCAAACAAGTCCAATCCAGTTTAATTCAGGCACAATAGCCTCACAAAGCTCACTATAAAATGTTTTATAGTCAAATCTGGGTTCAATCAATGGTTTATGATTAACTCTGTGTGTACCTGAAATATATTAATGCATGACATAGGGGCAAATTCCATGAATTGTACTGTTTCTGAACCAATATACACAGTAACTACTGTATTCATATATTTAGTTCATCAGCAGTTCAAGGGGTCTTTTATAACTATTACTCATCATATTTTTATAAACTTAACATATCATAATCCGAGCCATATTTTGAATCAATGGTGTTTGAATGAAAAAAAAAAAAAAGACACAACTACAATACATCCTATTTTCAGGATAAACCAGACTTAGACAGGCTGTTAGTTTTTTTATTTACAGAAAGATGAAGGCAAACAGGTAAGCAAACAGAACAGGTAGCATTAATAAAAAGGTGGATGATGATGATGACGATGATGGACTTTCCACACAGGTGATGGAGCACTGAAGACAACACAATGTGGATGGTATAATCTCATACGTATCCTTCTGACACAGGTTTATACTGGATCACTGGAGACATGGAGGATTCTCAGGTAGTGAGTAGCAGACACAGGAGATTAGGAGAGATTGCTGGAGAATATCTCTAGAGATCCACAACGTGAGTATCACAGGTAGAGGGTCTGCATTAGTTCAAGGTTAGACACTGTGTAATATGTTCTTCATTTGTCTGGACTTTTATGTTGTATTTGCTGTTTCCTGTTATAGTTCATGTACCTTTGTTTCATTGGTCCCCTTAATTGTATCCCTTAACGTGTCTAGCTTCCTTGTTATCTTGTAAGCTTCTCTGTGGATATACAGCCCAGTGCTTCAGTCCGTCTTTATCAGTCGATGTCTTGCATGTTGGTTAGCTGTTGCATTTCTGTTTCCTGTGTGAATTATCTGTTTGTTTGTTTTTAATAAACTTAAGCTGCACTTGGATCAAGTTTCTGACCAAATAAATCTTTTTATGCAGCAACTGGGATGTTAGTATGGTGGCATAGTTGTTGCTTTATTCCAAATAAATAGATCCACAAACAAATGTAAAGAGATTTACAAATAATTAAACAGCGATCTACAAATCTACAGGACGCGATTCACAAATGAATGGAATGCTAAGTTGTGTTTGTGACATTAAAATGTATTTGTGAATGTTTTTTTATTATTATTTGCAAATCTCATATTATTTAATTGTGAATTTAATCAGTGTTCGTGAAACTCTGAGATTAATTTGTGGATCTCATTCTATTTATCTGTCAATATGTTGGAGGAGGATGGAGGAGGAGGATGATGGCTGGCCAGCATATATAATGACAAAGGTTTATATTTTTAGTTTCCACATTTTTATTTTATGAATGTAATTCCAATAAGCAAAACTTGTTTTCATTTCATATTTCTTCAAAGACTTGAGAGTAAAGATGTGATTTGCAAAATGGCCAATTCTATAAAAGACCATTGTTTTCAAATAACATCAATTAACTAAATACATAAGCTAATTTTAGTTGTTTTTTAAAATGAGAATGTACTGCAATCAAATGAATATGCATCAGTATGTCTGAGATCATCTGCAATAGCTCTATCCTGCTTTAACAGTTGCTAAATGTAAGCAGACTTTACATGTACAGATGCGCACCTCTGCCAAAACACATGTAACTGACTTCAACACAAACACAGCACCAGTTTATCACTTATGTTTCAACTTCAGTTGCTTCTTCTCTTAACATGGCACAAAATGCTTTTACTATGTTTCTGTTTTGTAGTAAAGAAGAGAAGTGTTTTCAGACGTTACACCTCAGACACCAAGCAGTCTCTTGAGTCATCATCTTTATTATACTTCTCTGACTGGACTAACAAGAAACAGTTAGAGCCAAAGAGGAAGTAAGTTCAAGTAAATGTCTGCATTGACCTCTGACATTTGTTTTTCTGCAGAACTAAAAAGAAGATACTTTGATGAATGTAATCAGAGTGAACTTCACTTTATCACTTTAATTATGATAATACACACTTTAAATATAAATCATGCTGGGCAATCGTTGCAAGTAGTACTGTAAATAGTCTGTTGAACAACATGTGCATGACTACAATATATATTTAACTTAATTCAGCTTGGTGCATTCAGTTAGACCTTTAGATACTTGTATATTATTTGCTCTTTAGAGGTGCAGAAATGAAAACTCCCACCAGATGAAGATGTGGAAAGACATGTTAGAAAACGACCACAGTTCCTGATAAGAGATTCGGAAAATAAGCAACAACCAAGGAACAGCAGCCACTGATTCACTCAGAAAGGATCCATAGTAATAGTTAGGTAATCATTTAAATTATTTTGCCATGTACAAAAAGTGTTTAATTAATTATTTTTTGAAAGTGTTTAATGTTTTAAGCTTTACTTACATTTTACAATCTTATTGTACAACTACATTTTTTTTCTTTCTTCTTTTCTGTAATTGCGTGGTTATGTAAATAAATTGTGTAAATACATTTTCCTCATGCCAGCTTGATCAAGTGAGATCTTTAATGGATTTTAAAATTGCATTAATAATAATGTGATGTTTATATATGTCACGATCATTAGATGGAGTGCCCATGAACTTCAGTAGAGGCCACTCCAATCAGGACCATTCCACCACCAGATGTCACTCGCACTCTAGCACCTCTCATCTGTTGCACCACACCCGAACTACATTCCCCATGAGTCACTGCATCACAATCACCCTGCCACACCTGCACATCATTCATCAGCCAATTTCCTTGTCACACCTGCACCTCATTTACACACACATAAAAGCAGCACACTCACTCCCACTCTCTGCGGAGTCTTGTTTAGCCAGTCTGACATTTCCGAGCGTTTTCCTTCTTTACCTGACCTTTGGATTGTTTATACCGACTCTGATTCTCTGCTGCTTGCCCCCGACATCTGCCTGTTTCTGTTATCGTCTCTGTCTAATCATTACAGAAGACTTCGCCCAACCAGGATCCAGCAGCTTTATTGAACCCCAGACCAGGTATGGAGCCAGCTAAAAGTTCATTTAACCCTGTAGGTGTGCTTTGCTCCATGTTTCAAGATGGGCGACCAATTGAGCTCTTTGTGGAGGAATTCATTAAGTATAGTCACCTTTTGCCTGGGGATGAGGATCTGGTAAAGGACTGTTTCTGGAGTGGTCTTGACGCTAAGATAAGCTTAAGTTTACCAGAAGAAGACCCTAGCTGGACCCTGGGACAGTTTATTGACTTTGTATTGCAGTTTTGTTGCTCTCCCTTTACACTTGAGGAGGTTACTTCTCCAAGGTATCCAGCTCCTATCCGTTCGGTGGTCCCTGTACTTAAGCTTCTGCACAAGATGGCCGCCAGCCCAATGCCGCTGCACAAGATGGCCGCCAGCCCAGCGCCGCTGCACAAGATGGCCGCCAGCCCAGCGCCACTGCACAAGATGGCCGCCAGCCCAGCTCCACTGCACAAGATGGCCGCCAGCCCAGCGCCGCTGCGCAAGATGGCAGCTATGGTCGACTTTCCAGAGTCAAGTCAGGACCCCGTCGACTTTTCAGAGTCAGGTCAAGTCACCACTAACACACAAGAGTCAAGTGAAACAACAGTTAAGCTTCATGAGTCTAGTCAAGTCTCCGCTGACCATCCAGAGTCAGGTCAAGTCACCATTAACACCCATGAGTCAAGTAAAACCACAGTTAAACTTCATGAGTCTAGTCAGCTCACCGTTGATCAGGTCCCTGTTGATTTCCCGGAGTTGAGTCAGGTTCCAGTTGACCCTCCAGAGTCGAGTCAGGTGCTCATGGACCCTCCAGAGTCAGGGTTAGTCACCGTCAACCCTCCAGAGTCAGGGCTAGTTCCTTTGGACCTTCCAGAGTCTAATCAGGTGACCGTTGAATTTTCAGAGTCGAGTCAGGTTCCGGTGGAACCTCCAGAGTCGAGTCAGGTGCTCGTGGACCTTCCAGAGTCAGGGTTAGTCGCCGTCGACCCTCCAGAGTCAGGGTTAGTCGCCGTCGACCTTCCAGAGTCAGGGTTAGTCACCATTGACCCTCCAGAGTCAGGGCTAGTTCCTGTGGACCTTCCAGAGTCGAGGCTAGTCACCGTTGACCTTTCAGAGTCAAGTCAAGTCACCGGTGATCCTCAAGGACAGAGTCAAGTCACCGGTGATCTTCAAGGACCGAGTCAAGTCACCGGTGATCTTCAAGGACCGAGTCAAGTCACCGGTGATCTTCAAGGACCGAGTCAAGTCACCGGTGATCTTCAAGGACCGAGTCAAGTCACCGGTGATCTTCAAGGACCGAGTCAAGTCACCGGTGATCTTCAAGGACCGAGTCAAGTCACCGGTGATCTTCAAGGACCGAGTCAAGTCACCGGTGATCTTCAAGGACCGAGTCAAGTCACCGGTGATCTTCAAGGACCGAGTCTAGTCACCGGTGATCTTCAAGGACCGAGTCTAGTCACCGGTGATCTTCAAGGACCGAGTCTAGTCACCGGTGATCTTCAAGGACCGAGTCAAGTCACAGTCGTTCTTCAGGAACCGAGTCAAGTCACAGTCGATCCTCAAGAGAACAGTCAAGTCCCCAATGATCTTCTTGAGCCAAGTCAAGTCACAGTTGATCCTCAGGAACCAAGGCAAGTCACCAATGATCTTCATGAGCAAAGTCAAGTCACCATTAACCTCCGTGAACTAAGTCAAGTCACAGTCGATATTCATGAATCCAGTCAAATCACCACTGATCTACCAGAGCCTCGTCACATCTCAGCCGCACTTCCAGAGCTCTCGTCGTATTCTGTCACGGCCATGGAGGCCGTCTATGAGCTATCATTCGTTCCGTTCATGGCTACGGAGGTCCTCCATGAACTCACTGCCTGCCCTGTCACGGCCATGGAGCCCAGCAACCATGTCATCACGGCCAAGGAGGCCCCTATTAACCTGTTTATGTTCCCTGTTTCAGTCCCACCTGACCAGACTTGCTTTCCTGTGCCATCAACTCCACTGTGGTGGTCCTCTGCTCCGCCCTGGTGGGCCTCTGTCATGTCTGCTCAACTATGGTGGTCCCCTGCCCTGGTGGGCTTCTGTCCCCTCTTCTCAGCTGTGGTGGTCGTCTGCTCCGCCCTGGAGGGCTTTTGTCTCCTCTTCTCAGCTGTGGTGGTCTGACCCACCCTGGTGGGCTCCAGCTCCACCTGCTCTGCTCTGGTGGGCTCCCACGCCACCTGCGCTGCCTTGGTGGACCCCTGTTCCCGAGTTAGGCCCACAGCGGTTTTCTGTTACCGAGTTAGGCCCATAGCGGGTTCCTGTTCCCGAGTTAAGCCCATGGCGGGTCCCTGTTTCTCCTGTCAGGCCCAGGAAGGGCCCTTGTTTCCCATGTCAGGTCCAGGAGAGGCTCCTGATCTCCATGTTAGGCCCAGTTCTGCCTGCTCTCCCCCGGTCCTCGACCACTGCACTTCCTCATGGACCTGGCCCTCCGTCCCTCCCCCTGTTCCGCCTCTGCTCCACCGCCCTCCTAGATTGTTTTGAGCGTCTGGAAGCCGCTCCTTTGGAGGGGGGGCTATGTCACGATCATTAGATGGAGTGCCCATGAACTTCAGTAGAGGGCACTCCAATCAGGACCATTCCACATCAACCACCAGATGTCAATCGGACTCTAGCACCTCTCATCTGTTGCACCACACCCAAACTACATTCCCCATGAGTCACTGCATCACAATCACCCTGCCACACCTGCACATCATTCATCAGCCAATTTCCTTGTCACACCTGCACCTCATTTACACACATATAAAAGCAGCACACTCACTCCCACTCTCTGCAAAGTCTTGTTTAGCCAGTCTGACATTTCCGAGCGTTTTCCTTCTTTACCTGACCTTTGGCTTGTTTATACCGACTCTGATTCTCTGCTGCTTGCCCCCGACATCTGCCTGTTTCTGTTATCGATTCTGGTTATCCCTACATACCTAACGCCGTTACTGATCATTGCCTGTCTGACCATTCTCATCATTAAAGTTCTGCACATGGATCCGAACGTCTCTGTCTCATCATTACAATATATTTATGTAATGTTATTTATATTATAATCCTATATTATTAAAATGAAAGTAATAATTTACTAAACTCCATAATATCATTTCACTGCCCTGATTTGAAGCTCAAATACACACTGCAGTAATATGTACAGCTGGCTCTCTATAACCTATAGATCGCACAGTTTCACTGCTGACCGACTAATAACTGCAAACCCAGGATAGAGAGGGTGAGTGAATGTCGACTGGACTCTGTGGATGAGGCTCATTGTGTTAGAGACGCTGTAGAAGGAAAGAGTTCCTGCTCTGTGATCCACATACACTCCTATTCTCCTGCAGCCACTGAAGCGTACAGGGAGTTCAGTATGATTGTCATTGTGACTAAACGAGCATCTGGAGGTAGAGCAGATCAAACTCCAGGATTGATCATTATATCCAAACACACACTCATTTCTCTGTCCCTTCCTGTTGATGTATATATAAGACACTGATATACACACAAATCCACTCCCGCTCCACTCCAGCTCCCAGTAACAGCGTCCACACACTCTCTCTACACAACACCTGAGGAAAATAATGAAATCTGTCTGGATGATCAGGATACTGCTGGACTCCCTCAATGAAGGTAACCGCTCTGTTCCTCTCAGACAGACAGAGGTGTTTATTCACTGTGTTTGGATCCAGAGTGAACCGACTGGAGTCTGATGGAGGTAAAACATGGAAAAACATGAATCAACCTGAAGAATGAGACACTGAAAAAATCCCCACCACAAATGCATAGACAGAGTTTTAACAAAGAGTGAAAATAAAAATAAATAAACAGTAGAGAGAGTGAAAATTCAAAGTGCTCTTGAACCAAAATATCAGCAGTTCTTGAAACACTGATCGACCAATCAGATTTAAACAGTCTGTTGAAACAATCTGTTGTGTCATTTCAGTACTAAGCAATATTGTATAAACTAATATATTTTTTTTAATTATGATATATTAATATTACTTCCATGGATTTCACTAAGTACTATAATTGTGACATTTTTAAAACGTCTTGGTTATATGTTTATAATATAAATATTTACTTTTAATGTATCTACAATTAACCTTTCAGCATGTTGCTGGATTGCTGAAAATGACTCAGAAATTTGTTAAATCAGAAAAACATGTCTGTATTGTTAGGACATGCCAGTTATCTTTGTAATGGCTAAATAAACATAAATAGATTTTAATAAAAATGTAAATGTATTGTGTCTTACATTGTAGGAACTCCTCTCTGATTTTGGGTTCATTGGTGGGAATAATTTCAACATATGTTACTAAGAGAATAAACAGACATAATTATTAATTTTGTAAACATTCTATGATGACTGAGAGTTAATGTATGTCTGCTGCTTTACCTCTGCCAGATATCTTTTCTATCTCCTCTCGACAGAAGTCCTCTAGTTTTTCTTTCAGTTGAGAGACAGACTTTCTCACTTCATCAAAAGAGAGGAGAGAGCTGACAGTGATGTTGGGTTCATCTGAAGATTCGGGAGATACAGCGAGAGACTGGAAACTCTACATTAAGATAAAGATACAAAACAAAAGCCTTCATGACCGCGGCTCAGCTGCACCAGTTTGATCGTATCTGTTCTTTATTTGCAATGGTTGTGTTATTCCTATATCATTTGCATAGTGTTGTAATGGGCACTTCTAGTAATTTCCACCCAACTTCAGAGCTTACTACCTCTATATGACTTTATATTTATTGTATTATCCATGAGGTAAAAATCATTCTCATGTTTAAAAAAAGTAATATCACCACCTCTTCAAAAAGCCACATGACCGATTCATCATTCATGCCCGTAGCACAAACAGTGCAGGATGAGTTAAGCACTAAAGTATAATACTTTGGGTTAACAGTTTGTTTAGTTGCATAAGTGTGAGTACCAATATTAAAAATGCATACTACCAATTACATGAAAATGAAGAAAGCCTCAGATGGTAAAGCTTTAATACAAACAACTGTTCTGTATTTTCAGGTTACCTTGAGGAACTTGTTGTGATCATCTGTTTGTGAAATCTGCTCCAGTTCAGCGCCTTTCCTCGTCAGATCATCAATCTCCTGCTCCAGTCGATATATGAGTCCTTCAGCTCGATTCACTGCAGCCTTTTCCCGTTCTCTGATCCACTGTTTCAACTCAGAGTGGCTTCTCTCAATGGACAGGATGAGCTCAGTAAAGATCCTCTCACTGTCCTCCACTGCTGTCTGTGAAGAGCGCTGTTAGAAACACATCACAATCAGCTCATACTGGTGTCTCACACAGCCTGTGACCCACAGTGGGCTTCAGTGGGACTGAAAAAGCTCAAACACAGGAAGAGAGTCCAAACTGAGTCTTAAGCGTTTGTTCTTCCTTCAAACTCACCTTATGAGACTCCACAGCCTCTCTTAGCTCCTCAAGATCTTTCTTTCTTTGCTGGATTCTCTGCTGGAACTTTCTCTTTCTCTCTTCCAAAACCACCTGTATGAAAATCAAATATTAGTGTAAACTTCAGAAATACCACATGAAATTGTATGTAGTATGCAAATGCAAACTATATAATATGACTTTAAAGAGTAACTAAACCCTAAACCAACTTTTTTTAGTTAATGATCTGTAAGAATGGGGCTTTATTAGTGCTGTTCATTGATTCGAGTAACTTTTTTGACATTTGAGTATAAAGTGTTTTAATTCTACAATATATGGTGTAAAAACGTCTGAGTGCTGCCCTCTTCAGGTTGAACGGTGGCTACTGCAGTTTATTTTTCCTATTGGATGTTGCGGTGGTAAGTGACGTAAGCGGTGGCAGGTGACATATGCAGTTTCCAGCTCACCACACCCTTGGTACGAGCTACCACGCCCTTGGCAGTATAAAACCATCTTGTTCCGTCAAAATCACTGTAGTGATTCAGGAGTTGGAATTGTGATTATTGAAAACGAACAGGATACACTATTATAGCATCTATTTAGCATAGTGTTTATATACATATTTAGATTATTTCATGTAGCCTATGTAGTTAATTAGGTTAGTTGTTAGTGTAACGTTAGTATTGTTAGAAGCATAGTTAGTTAGTAGCATAGTATTGCATCAGTTAGGATAGCTTCAAGTTGGCGTAGATTTATCTGTATTTAGTACAGTGGTCAGGATGGTACGTAGGTGTAGTGTTGCTGGTTGCAACAGCACTGCTGGAGTGCAGTTTTCCAGCAGACCTGAAAATTAGGCGCCAGTGGTTGCATCCACTTGGCCTGGAAGACCGCGAGTCCCCATCTAGAGCTGCAGTGTGCAAACTGCATTTTACACGGGACTGCTTCTCCAACGCAATGGAGGTGGAAATGGGCTTCTCCACACAGCTCGCGCTGAAAAGCGAAAAGCTGAAACCCGAGAGTTAAGACCGCATTTTGAGCCAGCGGCTCGAATTGATATGGCTCAGGCCACAGACACCTCGACATCCTCCACTTCAGGTGAAGGTGGGGGAGAAAAGTCCTCTACTTCAAATAAACGCTCTGTTGCAAAGCTACTTGCGTCACTACAGTCACTCTCCATTTTAGCGACTCAGGTTCATGCCCCACGCACTCAGCTCTGCCCTCGGTTCGTCCCTTCTATCTCCGCTGTGATCTGCCCACATTTTTCAAATATTGCCAGTGGGTGGAGTCAGGCTCTGACCAGGGGTTTAGTTACACTTTAATGAAGATGAACAACTATGAAGAAAACCATGACTGAAAAGATAATTATCTTATAGCTTCTGCAGCTGCTGCTGGGCTTCAGTGGGACTGAAAGAAATTTGGCATTGGAAAGAGACCACTCCAAAATAATTCTTAATCTTCTGTTCCCTTTCGGTCGCTAACTCTTGACGTCACATCAGTGGTGACCGACGAAGGGGTATCTCGCCAGAGAGACCAATCCACTTTGAGTGCAACTAAATGAGCCAATGAACATTGGCATGCGGTATTTCGCATCTGGCGGCCACACCCCGCAGCATGGGTATAAAAGGCACCAGGTGCACCGGATTAATTCATCCTTTCGCTTTGGAGCCAAAATTTGGTCTTTGTGCAGACAGCCACACCAGGAGTGTTTGTGGAGGTCAACTCTCCTGTGTGCTTCAGCACAAAAGAGCAATCTCTAAAAGAGCAACACGAGTGATTGCGACTTTTTAAAGATGTCTTATCACCTGTGAATTTCTGGATGTGGTTGCTCTCTGGGGCCTCAGGACGGGCACAATCACTGCCTCACGTGTCTGGGCATTCAGCATGCTGAGAAAGCATTCGTGGATGGTGCATGTTCTCTTTGTGGGGACATGACCAACTCGGAGCTGCATTAAAGATTCTGTTACATCAAATGTGGTGGAGTCCTATGGGATTTAAATCCTGCCATGATTCAAAACTGAAAATAAAGTTCTAAAAGGTTGAAACTAAGTGTTCGAAAACTCAAAATCTTACAAAAAAAAGTTTTGCAAGATCGAAAAATAAGATTTGCAAGCTTGCAAAATGTAAAAAAAAAAAAAAATATCTCTGCAACATCATGTTGTGTTTGAGATTTCCTTCTTCAGAACTGCAACATTTTTTTACGATGTTGCGCAAAGAATTTTTCAGAGTTTCAAATTTGTCAGTGTTCTCCCACTGTATTAGATTGTTTTCCAGGTTTGAAACCTTGTAAATGGTGATCTGAAAACTGGTGTGTGAATGTATGAAATTTTTTTTTGAAACTCTGAAAACAGAGCTTTGCAGGCTTGCAAAGTGGTAAAAAAATTACATCTCTTCAAACATAATTTTGTTTTTGAGTTTTCATTCATCAGAAGTGCAACACTCTTTTTAATGGTGTTGTGCAATAATTTTTTCAGAGTTTCGAATTTGTCACTGTTCTCCCAGTGTATAGTTTGTTTTCAAGATTTGAAACCTTGTAAATAGTGATCTGAAAACTGATGTGCGAATTAGGTGAAAAAAAAGTTTTTAAACTCTGAAAACTGAGGTTCGAAAGGGCGAAACATATTACATTACATTACATTTGCTCTCCTATTGCAGACAATTTTTTCAGAGCTGAGTTTACAACACCCACTTTGCGGAGATACGCACACACAGTTGCGAGCTTGCGACTCAAATGATTTGTGGCAGTGTTGTCACGCAGCTCTGCTCTGTCACCATTCACAGCTCCTGCAACCAACCCTGAATGCCTCTCCACACAACCGTTCACACCATTCACAGCTCCTGCAACCCATCCTGATCACCTCTCCAATCAACCGCTCTCACCACTCACAACTCCTGCAACCCACCCTGAACACCTCTCCAATCAAGCGCTCTCACCATTCACACCTCCTGCATCCCCCCTCTCCCCCACACCTGCAATACAGATCAGCGAGGATGCGGTGCGCCAGGTCTTCAGGAAGCAGAAAAGGAAAAAAGCACCAGGCCCAGATTGTGTTACACCAGCCTGTCTGAAATCCTGTGCTGACCAGCTGGCCCCCATCTTCACACAGATCTTCAACAGATCGCTGGAGCTGTGCGAAGTCCCTTCATGCTTCAAACGCTCCACCATCATCCCCATCCCAAAGAAATCCAAAATTACAGGACTAAATGACTACAGGCCTGTGGCTCTAACGTCTGTAGTCATGAAGTGATTTGAAAAACTGGTGCTGGCCCACCTGAAGGACATCACTGGACCCTTGCTGGATCCTCTTCAGTTTGCCTACAGAGCAAACAGGTCTGTGGACGATGCAGTAAACATCGGACTGCATTATGTTCTGCAACACCTAGACAGACCGGGGACCTATGTGAGGATCCTGTTTGTGGACTTCAGCTCTGCCTTCAACACGATCATCCCAAACCTCCTCCTGCCCAAACTAACTCAGCTCTCCGTGCCCACCTCCGTCTGTCAGTGGATCAACAGCTTCCTGACAGACAGGCAGCAGCTAGTGAGACTAGGAAAATACACATCCAGCACCCGTACAATCAGCACCGGAACTCCCCAGGGCTGTGTTCTCTCCCCACTGCTCTTCTCCCTGTACACTAATGACTGCACATCTAAGGACCCCTCTGTCAAGCTCCTGAAGTTTGCAGATGACACCACACTCATCGGCCTCATTCAGGACGGTGACGAGTCTGCTTACAGACAGGAGGTTAAAGAGCTGGCTGTCTGGTGCAGTCTCAACAACCTGGAGCTTAACACGCTCAAAACAGTGGAGATGATCGTGGACTTCAGGAGAAACCCCCCTGCACTCCCCCCACTCACCATCATGAACAGCACTGTGACTGCAGTGGAGTCATTCAGGTTCCTGGGCACCACTATCTCTCAGGACCTGAAGTGGGACATTCACATTGACTCCATTGTGGAAATGGCCCAGCAGAGGTTGTACTTCCTTCACCAGCTGAGGAAGTTTAACCTGCCACAGGATCTGCTGAAACAGTTCTACTCCACCATCATCGAATCCATCCTCTGCACTTCAGTAACTGTCTGGTTCAGCTCAGCATCTAAATCGGACCTCAGAAGACTACAGAGGGTAGTCCGGACTGCTGAGCGAATTATCGGTACAACCCTCCCATCTATTCAAGAACTGTACTTATCCAGAGTGAGCAAAAGGGCTGTTAAAATCACTCTGGACTCCTCACATCCAGCACACTCCCTCTTTGAACTGTTGCCATCTGGTCGACGCTACAGAGCACTGAGCGCCAGAACGACCAGACACAGGAACAGTTTCTTCCCTCAGGCAATCCATCTTATGAACAGCTGATAATAACTGTGGGACACACTACACTATTTATATTTATATACACTACACTTTTTATCCAACACACATACTTAGCGTACACGTAAATCTTTTGCACATAATATACATGTACATACATGGAACACACTATACTACTTATATTTATATACACATACACTTATTTATCCAAACACACATACTTAGCGTACAGTTACAATTTTTCCACATAATATACATGTACATACATAAATGCTCTTTTTAATATACCTGCCATACATTGTCAATTTGTATATTGTCAATCCTTACCCACCTATTTGTATTTTTTTGTATTTTTTATTCCTTATTGTGTTTTTTGTTCTGTCGCTGTTATGTTGCACTGCGGAGCTCTGTCACGAAAACAAATTCCTCGTATGTGTGAACATACCTGGCAATAAAGCTCATTCTGATTCTGATTCTCTGAAACTCTGAAACTCAGACTGAGCGAAAATGAAGCTTCGCAACCTCTCAACTAAAAAAAGCCTGGAGGGAGGGCCTTCTGCTTTTGGCCAATGCTTTGCTGTCTGCTGACGTACAGTCCAATCACAAGTCGTATTTACTGGAAAGGTGGGATTGACCGACTGCTCCGCCAATGACAAAAGCGCACAGGATTCTTCTGAAAAATTCTTTGCGCAACATCGTAAAAGAAATGTTGCAGTTATGAAGAAGGAAATCTCAAAAACAACAATGTTTGCAGAGATATTTTTATTATTTTACATTTTGCAAGCTTGCAAATCTTATTTTTCGATCTTGCAAAACTTTTTTTTTAAGATTTTGAGTTTTCGAACACTTATTTTCAATCTTTCAGAACTGTATTTTCAGTTTTGAATCATGGCAGGATTTAAATCCCATAGAGTCCCTCTGCCTCTGCTGCGATCCAGTGCCTGAGGGATTTCGACAGGATGAAATACCGCATGCCAGTGTCCAATAGCTCGTTTAGTTACACTCAAAGTGGATTGTTCTCTCTGGCGAGATCCCATTAGTCGGTAACCACCGACGTGACGTCTCCTTTACATCTTTCGGGGAACGAGGGTTACATACGTAACCAAAACGTTCTTCTCCAAACTCACTTTATGAGACTCCACGGCCTCTCTCAACTCAAGATCTTTCTCCCTCTGCTGAAACTTTCTCTGTCGCTCTTTCAAACTCATCTGGATACAAAGACAAAAAAAAACTGTTGTAATGTCAGGATTTATGTGAATGGGGTTTGCAACTTTTAGATTTGCCTTTTCTTTGAGTACAGACCTCACACTCCACATCTTCAGGTCCAGTCTGGAGTTTAGTCTTAGTCAGTTGCTCCACCACTTCAGCCAGCATTGTGTTTTTATTTAAAGCAGGTCTTGGAGTGAAGGTCTGTCTGCATTGAGGACAGCTGTGGATGCCCATCAGATCCTCCTGATCCCAGCACTCTGTAATACAGCTCATACAGAAACTGTGTCCACAGGGAATGGTCACTGGATCCTTCAGGAGATCCAGACACACTGGACAGCTGAACTGGTCCCAGGAAAAACTGGTTTCTGCCATTTCACTGCATGCACATTCAGAAAGAGAAACAAATAAAAAAAAGAACAACAATTTTTCACTTTACCTTTACAGTTTTGAGGTGATATGACCACCATGAAACTGTTTCAGGTGCCTTTTTCCAGGTGCCTTTCAGGGAACAGGTTTCTCTGAATTGTACTGTGTGCTAGTTAAGATGGTGAGTGTGATTCCACCAAGTACAACATGTTCCTGGATCAACATCCTTGTTGATCCTGGAACAACATTCCAATCAACCAATCAGAACAGAGATCTAACTTTTCAAGAAATATCTGTTTTAGGCTTAAAATCAGGGTTAGGTGCTTCTACACTCTTGTTAATCAGCCATCATTTCTCACTGATTTTAGGAAAAATTTTGGGGTAAGGTTAAGTTTAGGGGCAGGGATTGGGTTAAGTCTATATTTTTGGACAATAATGTTGATTCTCCTCCAGTATGATTAGTATGCAGCCCACACTACACACGTTAAGCTTTCTCTAAGAGGAGACGTACCTTCTTCTTCTTTTGATTCTTCTTCTCAGTAAGTTGTAGTTATATTTACACTCTCTTGGCTGGCGCTTGAACACACTTTACTGTTTATCACAACAAAGGTCTAAGCAAGCGAACAACACTAACAACGTATGCGATAGAGTACGAGACCAAACGCAGCACGTCTCAACACAGTAAACAAACAAGTGTTTCCTAGAAACGACAACTGCGCTAAACACTATGAGACAAGAAATAAATACACTTACGATCTGCTTTTAACTCCCGCTTATTTAACTGCTTCTCACAAAGGGTATTTCTTTACACTCTCTTGGCTGGGGCCTGAAAACACTTTACTGTTTATCACAACAAAGGTCTAAGCAAGCGCACAACAATGACAGTGATGGGTCGTTCGCGAATATGGAGGATTATTGAGTCAGATTATAAACTAAAAGTCTAAAACTAAAAGCCTTAAACCAAATCTAAAATCTAAATTTGAAACTTTAAGTCCAAGTCGAAAATTAATTTGGTATTTAGGATTGGGCATTTGGTATTTAGGAAAGGGCATTTTGTATTTAGGATTGGGCATTTGGTCATTTAGCCATTTAGGCACTTTATGGACAGCAGAGGGAGCTCCCAGTGCTAAGGAGCACACTATAATGAAAGTAATGTAATTGTAATGTAATTCTGTTTCTGTAATGAAACAGAGCAAGTGAGCGGCTAGAGCGAGGACTGTGTGATAACTTCAACTTAATGACAGCTTTGTAACATTTGTGGCCTCAAATACAAAGTCACCAGTGAAAGGAGGGCTATCGGTCTGATGATGAGAAAGCAGCCAGTGTTGTGGAGTAACTAGTTACATGTAACTTAATTACGTAATTTAATTACAAAATAAATGTAACTGTAATCAGTTACAGTTACTAAGAAAAAATGAGTAATTAAATTACAGTTACTTCTGAAAATTTTAAAGATTACAGTGGGGATTACATTTGAATAATTACACACATCCACATACAGATGTAATTGATTTCTTTCCCAAATTGAACTGACTATTCTGAGACGTACGGCCCTATAATTTCCGCGATGCAGAAACATAGTCTGGTTAGTAGAATCCAGTCATAAAAACGGGATTGCTATTGCCTAACACGGACGGAATATGCCACATTGGACAAATATATCAAACGTACACTTGCATCAAAGCATATGCAAAGTTTTAATATTTGCTATAAATTCAGAGACAAAGGTTACTGTTGTTAAACCATGCCACAAATTTACATATTTATTTATTTAAAAATAAATACAAATGGTAATCCATTTGCAATAATAATAATAAAAAAAACATGGTTACTGTACTTTTACGTAATAAAAGCAGTTAATTTTTGTGAGGGAAAAACATGACTCATGTTCAGTATTAGGATTTTATATTGTAGTGATGCACTCAATTTGACATGTAGGCAATTTAGAAAGTATAGTTTTGTTAAATCTTGAGTGTTAAAGTCATGAGGTAGATGGATAACAGGGCAAAATAAAGAGACTGAAAAGAAAAAAGAAATGAAGTGAAGGTGAAGTTCAGGAGAGAACTTTTAATTATTTTGCATGTCCCCAAACTAAAGATTTTAATCTTTTTTTATATCAGGTCCATACAAAAAATAGTGTTGTCCATGAATTTGTTTGTATGAGTTTGAGATTTCCCGGTCTGAAATTTTATCCCAGTCCGCCCCATGTGGAAATTAATGAAGCAGACATGCAGACATGTGTTCAAATGTGATCATCTTAATTCAAGTGATGAAGGATTGTAAAAGTCTGACAGTATTGAGCACTGCTGTAAGGTTAAACCTGAATGGTGTAAATGTTTGAAGATGATTAACAGTTGCAAATAAACATTTATTGGAGATTTTGAAAAGTAATCAAAAGTAATTAGTTACATAACTTTAATAAAGTAATTGAAAAAGTTACACTACTATTACATTTTAAATAGGGTAACTTGTAATCTGTAACCTATTACATTTCCAAAGTAACCTTCCCAACACTGAAAGCAGCAGACTTTTTTTTATTGACTTCACAGCTCTTAGAGGTAGCATTAAAGCAATCCAATTGGATTTAATAAATAAAAACACTAAGCAACATTATATATATTATACATTTATTATTTCATTCTTTTTAAAAATACCACTGTTACAATGATACACGTCTAGCTGAACAAGAGAAGAAGAAAAAAAATTTAAGTGAGTGTTTTATTGAATGACTTTACTAATTCACAGTTATGATCCACTATGAAAAACCAGTGCGTCAGTTGGTCTTCTTTTTTTCTCTTTCTATTTTTAAGGAGCTGCCTCCTAAAAGCCCAACCCTACACTTGGTGACTGGTGACTGTGGGTCACCATTTTGTGCAGATTCCCAGATACCAAAAATCAGTAATGAATCACAAGCCTTTTAAACTCACACTTACTGTTTTCAAAGTGAAAACTTTCACGCACAAGTTTCACTTGTTCTTTATCATATTAAAAGTATTTAAATATCATTATGTTTAAATGATGGGGCCCTTCAAAGCAATAAACTGTATGTTTTTCAAAAGATCACTGATAAATAGACCCCTTAAAAGTTTGTAAACATTTTAGGAGGGATTTATTTAACATGGATGCAGAAGAAGGTTTGGAACTGTCCGAATATGAACAGTCACTGACTCTGCGGGACCGTGACAGCTATTTTTGTAAATTAACTCTCGCGGATGGAAGCAGGCTACCTGACCCGTATGCCATACGGCCATATGAATTACTTTTGGGTGGTTTGGGGAATTTTGTCAAGGCTTATTTTCTAATGTAACCTATGTGACAGTGGGGTGAAGGAAGGACTGGAAACAATATTGATTTAGACGATTTAATGAAAATAAATAAACAAACAGGAAAAAGACAATGATGCTGGGAAGAAGACAATCCAAGATGTTGGTGAGGTGGTGAGGAATCCGGATGATGATGGTGAGAAGGCAGCAGGAGAGGATGGCACAGGAACTGCGGGGAATAGACCCGAAGGTAAGTATTTGTGGCTGAGTGGAAGTGCGTAGAGTGGATGAGGTTCCGGGAAAACACGAACATCCAAAACGCAGACAACACTGAAGCCAAACAAA
Source organism: Carassius carassius (assembly GCF_963082965.1). Lineage (NCBI taxonomy): Eukaryota > Metazoa > Chordata > Actinopteri > Cypriniformes > Cyprinidae > Carassius > Carassius carassius. Next base: position 4,561,678 of record NC_081765.1, read on the forward strand.
CAGGGTAAGCGACATTAAACAACGATCTCACAAACACAAGACGTGAGACAGGCCAATATATAGGGAATGAGTAATGAGTGACAGCTGCTGCTGATGACAATTAACGGAGATGCCCACAAATTAATCAGTGCAGACGCTAAACACACAGACTTCACCACAAAGTGCAAATACCCAGAGATCATGGTTACCAACTGTGACAGTACCCCCCCCCCCCCTCTAAGAGCTCCTCTTGGAGTTCCCAGAAGGGCCTACCTGCTGATTGTATTCATCAATAAGGGAGTGATCCAATATGTACCTAGCAGGTACCCAACTCCTCTCCTCCAGACCGTAACCTTCCCAGTCCACCAGGTACTGGAATCCTCGTCCCCTCCGTCTCGAGTCCAGAATACGATTAACCGAATAAGTCGGTTCCCCATCTATGAGACGCGTCGGCGGGGGAACCGGAGTAGGCGGATTAATACGTGCATAAAACACGGGTTTAATTTTGGACACATGAAAGGCGGGATGTATCCTCCTATATGCTGGAGGTAGTTTGAGGCGGACATGATTTTGGTGATAGTAAACGGGCCAATAAATTTGGGCGCTAATTTATTAGAGATGGAACGCAGAGGAATGTTACTGGTAGAAAGCCACAACTTTTGACCCACGACGTAAACAGGAGGTTTTGACCGGTGGCGATCGGCCTGGGCCTTAGTGCGCTCCCTCACCCGGAGCAGAGTCTCGCGGGCTCTGGTCCAGGTGCGGTGGCATCTCTGGACAAATGCATGAGCGGAGGGGACCGCGACTTCAGATTCCAAACTGGGAAAAACTGGTGGCTGGTAACCTAAACTGCACTGAAACGGAGAAAGGCCCGTAGCTGACACTGGCAACGAATTGTGGGCGTACTCCACCATAGAGAGTTGTTGACTCCAGGAAGAAGGATTCTTGGAGACCAAACATCGCAACGTCCTCTCTAAATCTTGGTTGACTCGCTCAGATTGTCTGTTACTTTGGGGATGATAACCCGAAAGACAAGCTAACCGACGCTCCTAGCAATTTACAAAACTCTTTCCAAAATTTGGATATGAATTGAGATCCCCTGTCAGAAACCAGGTCTACCGAAGAGGCTATGAAGCCGAAAGACGTGATCTAGGACAGTGACCGCTGTCTCCTTGGCTGTAGGTAATTTGGGCAAGGGAATAAAATGTGCCGCCCTCGAGAATCGGTCCACTACGGTCAAAACGACTGTCATGCCATTAGAGGGCGGGAGGGCGGTAACAAAATCTAGTGCGATGTGGGACCAGGGTCTCGAAGGGACAGACAGCGGCTGAAGAAGCCCATCAGGAGGCCGGTTAGATGACTTACCACTGGCACAAACTGAGCAAGCCAAAACAAAATCGCAGACGTCACGAGCCTTACGTGGCCACCAGAATCGTTGTTTAACCAACCCATTAGTTCTACTTATCCCTGGGTGACAAGCTACATTAGAACAATGACCCCACTGGACAACCTCGGACCTTAACTCCTCCGGCACAAATAAACGGTTCGGTGGACAACCGGACGGAGGCGTTACCCCTTGTAAGGCCGTCTTGACCTTCGACTCGACCTCCCATACGAGTGCTGAGACCACTAACTTCTCAGGTAAAATACACTCGGGAGTCACCGGGCGGGCGGAGGGATCAAAAAGACGTGATAAAGAGTCGGGTTTGACATTTTTGGAACCGGGGCGGTACGATAAAGTAAACTCAAAGCGACCGAAAAAAAGTGCCCACCGAGCCTGCCTGGAATTGAGCCTTTTGGCAGTTCTAATGTACTCTAAATTCTTATGATCAGTCCAAACAATAAAAGGTACCCCTGAACCTTCCAGCCAGTGACGCCACTCCTCTAACGCTAATTTGACGGCCAACAAGTATCTATTGCCAATGTCATAATTACGTTCAGCAGGAGATAATCAATGAGAGAAAAACGCGCAAGGATGTACCTTATTGTCCGAAGTAGCATGTTGGGACAACACTGCTCCTACCCCCACCTCTGACGCGTCGACCTCCACCACGAACTGCCATGTGGGATCAGGGGCCACAAGGATGGGAGCCGAAATGAAGCGGCTTTTGAGGTTAGTGGATCACCTGAAACGGAGTACTGGGAGAGGTCAAGGCTGTCAGAGGTGAGGCTAGTTGGCTGAAATTGTGAATGAAATGCCGATAGAAATTGGCGAACCCCAAAAACCACTGTAGGGCCTTACGGGAATCAGGAGATGGCCAATCTATCACAGCCTTAACCTTGTCAGGGTCCATACGTATTCCCTCGGATGAGACGATATATCCTAGGAAGGGGAGACACTGTGCATGGAATATGCATTTCTCCGCCTTGACAAAGAGCCCATTCTCAAGTAACCTCTGGAGCACTCGTCTGACGTGTTGAACGTGTTCCTGGAGAGATGAAGAAAAAATCAGTATGTCATCCAGGTAAACATATATAAACTGGTCTACCATATCTCTCAACACGTCATTAACGAGTGCTTGGAAAACCCCGGGCGAGTTGGAGAGCCTGAACGGCATCACCAAGTATTCAAAATGCCATCTAGGGGTATTAAAGGCGTTTTTCCATTCATCCCCCTTCCTGATGCGGACCAAATGATAAGCATTACGTAAATCCAATTTTGTGAATACGGATGCTCCCTGCAACCTCTCGAAAGCTGAAGACATGAGTGGTAAAGGATAGGTGTTCTTTATCATGATGTTGTTCAGCTCTCGGTAATCAATGCAAGGTCGCAGAGAACCATCCTTCTTACCCACAAAAAAGAATCCCGCCCCCGCTGGAGAAGAGGAAGGACGGATGAACCCAGATGCTAAGGAATCAGAAATGTATTTCTCCATGGCCTCCCTCTCAGGAATCGAAAGAGAGTATAACTTGCCCTTAGGTGGAGACTTACCTGACACTAAATCTATGGCACAGTCGTAGGGACGATGCGGAGGAAGAGAAGCAGCACGGGACTTACTGAACACTTCCTTCAGGTCCAGATACTCTATGGGCACGTTTGGCAAAACCATGTTCTCCTTCTGAAAAACAGAAACGGGGACAACAGGACAAGCAGAAACCAGACAAGACTCATGACAACTTTCACTCCACAATGTGACTGTGTTAGAACCCCATTCCACTCGTGGATTATGTTTAGTTAACCAGGGGTGACCTAACACAATGGGAGCAACAGGGGAGTCCATGAGAAAAAAGGATATGTTTTCGCGATGATTTCCAGAAGTGAGTAGTTTGATGGGTTCTGTGTGGTGCGTGACGTGAGGCAGTTGTTGAGGACTTCCCAGCGGAGATCCCACCCGATAGTAGCCTCAAGTTTACTACCGGGCTGGCTCTTTTACCAGGCATGAGTAGATGTTGTGTTCAGAGCCTCCACAGTATAAACATAGTCCTTGGGATCTCCGCCGTTCCCTCTCCCTCCAGAACAGCCGAGCTCTACCCACCTGCATGGGCTCGTGGTCGTCGACGGGACCGACCGCGTTCTCTTGACTCGAGCGCCCCCTAGCTGGAGAGATGGTATGACGCGTTGGACTAGGCTGGCGACCCAGGCGGTTAATCCGTGCATCAACTAGTAAGGCCAAGTCGATTAATCCGTTAAGTGTGGGGGGCAGCTCGAGGAGGAAGATCTCCTTTTGAACAAGGTCGGATAACCCATGCAGGAATCGATCCCACTGCGCGGCTTCGTTTCACTGGCACGCGGCCGCCAGGGTGCGGAATTCGATGGAATAATCTGTGACAGATGACGTGCCTTGACGAAGTTCTGAGAGCTGGTGAGCGGCCTCCCTGCCGGCCGCGGCTCGATCGAATACCCTCCTCATCTCCTCCGAGAGGGCGTGGAACGAGGCACAACACAGATGTTGATTTTCCCACACCGCCGTCCCCCATAGGACGGCCTTGCCCGACAGTAACGTGAGCGTAAATGCCACTTTGGATTCCTCGGTGGCGAAGGTGCGGGGCTGCAAAGCGAAATGCATAGAACATTTATTCAAGAAAGTTCTGCAAAAGCCTGGCTCACCGGAGTAGCTTTCAGGCGCCGGAAGTCGCGGCTCTGGCCGGAAGCGATCCTGGGGGGTTTCCCGGGGGATGGGCGGCGAAGGCGGTGCGATGAGCGCAGTGGGAGAGGTGAGCTGATGGGTCTGCTGGGTGAGCTCGGACACCTGTGCCACCAGCGCTTGGACAGCGTGTCCGGTGTTCGAGATGATCTCCTGCTGCTGATCCATACGTTTCACACTGTGGTGCATAAAGTCCGTGAGGGTGTTGGTGCTCGCTGCTTCCATAGTGGTGAGATCGTTCTGTGACGGTGGGGTGAAGGAAGGACTGGAAACAATAGCGATTTAGACGATTTAATGAAAATAAATAAACAAACAGGAAAAAGACAATGATGCTGGGAAGACGACAATCCAAGATGGTGGTGAGGTGGTGAGGAATCCGGAAGGTGACGGTGAGAAGGCAGCAGGAGAGGATGGCACAGGAACTGCGGGGAATAGAGCCGAAGGTAAGTATTTGTGGCTGAGTGGAAGTGCGTAGAGTGGATGAGGTTCCGGGAAAACACGAACATCCAAAACACAGACAACACTGAAGCCAAACAAACAGGGTAAGCGACATTAAACAATGATCTCACAAACACAAGACGTGAGACAAGCCAATATATAGGGATTGAGTAATGAGTGACAGCTGCTGCTGATGACAATTAACGGAGACGCCCACAAACTAATCAGTGCAGACGTGAAACACACAGACTTCACCACAAAGTGCAAATACCCAGAGATCACGGTTACCAACCATGACAACCTATTGCTGGGCTAACTATGATTAGCAATGTGTATTATTTTAAGAGACCATTCAAAGGATGGCACACACATCTATCGCTGTATGTTTGTTTAACATTTAAACTAGCTAGTGCGCTGAAGGTTGGCGACTTTTCACCTATAAAACAGAAACTTGCTGATTTACTAGATAAAACCAACACACCAGTTCATATGCATAGATTATTTAACCTGATATGAAGTGTGCACTGCAAAGACAAGCATTATTTATGATAATCTCCGTCCAGTCTGTACGCCGTATTGCATTCAACCACAATTGTCTTCTTGATTTCTGTGAAGGAATGTCTGCCGGGATCCGGTAAAACTTTAGTTCCCTCTCGAGTACGGTCTCTCGACATGGCTTTAATGCCTTGGGGGACTCCCTTCCTTCCTAACCTACCTGAAATCCTATTGCACAACGCCAGTGAAGTTGCAACTCTCACTGGCCAATGCCAGCCAAGACGGCAAACGAGGGCGGGGCCTCGCCACCACATATTGTGCCGTGTTGGCAGCATAACCTCAGAATCTTCTTCTTTCATTATCCTACGGAGACAGCTGTTGAGAAGACGCAAGAAGATGGATTTCCCTCTTGGTGTTCCAGCATGTCGAAAATTTGCATGTTGTGTTCGGGGCCTATTGAGGCCCCGGACACCCACGAGTTCTGCATCCGTTGCCTGGGTCTCGCCCATGCGGAGGCAGCACTAACCGGGTCAGGCTGCCCACACTGCGAAGAATTCTCAGTGCGGGTGCTTAGGGCCCAAAAGAATATTGCCCTCGGTGATTTCTCTTGGCAATGTCCCACCGCCGCCAGCGAGCCGCTGATGGGACGATAGCCGCAAGTGGGCGACCGCGCGGAATGGTGCAATTCACCTCCCCCCGCTCTCCAATGTGCTTGGAGGAGAATCTTCAACCTGCCGCTGGAGTATCGGAGATTATATCATTCAGTGCGGCGGGGGACAACGTTTTTGACGAGGCGCTGTCCCTAATGACGTCCGAGAAGGACTGGGCCCGCTCTCCGGAGGAGCGCTCTGAAGTGGAGGACATGCTGCATTCCAGGATGAACTCGTCCGGATTCTCACTAAGGCCGTGAGTGGTCTAGGCTTAGAGTGGGAATCCCCCGACGAACCAGCTAAGAGCAAGCTGGATTCTTGGTTCCTTTACTCGGGCCGCTGAGCTGCTGCTCCGAGGAAACAAGCCCTATTCCTCCCAGACCTGCATGACGAGGTCGCTAAGGCGTGGGCTGCGCCCCAATCAGCTGGTGCTCACGCTGGAGGGTTGGAAATTTTCACAAATTCGCCTGGCGAGGAATCCATCCGGCTGTCGAGGAATCCATCGCTGCGCACATCTGCCCCTCCTCTGCTTCTCTGAAGACAAGTGCTACGCTGCCGTCAAGGCCCTGCCGTTTGACCGCACAAAGCGTACGCGGCCTCGGGAGAAGCAATTTCTGCTCTGCACACGATGGCAGTGCTCCAAGTTTTTCAGGCACAGCTTCTGAAATCCCTGGATGAGGGCGGGGCGGATGCAGAGGCGTTTAAAGATCTAAGCGCAGCAACGGATTTCGCGTTCAAAGCCACAAAGAAGACGGCCCAGACGATCGGGCAGAGCATGGGCTAAATGGTTGTGCTCCACCGGCACCTGTGGCTGACTCTCACTGAGCTGAAGGATGCGGACAGGAGGGCGCTGCTCAATGCTCCTGTATCTCCATCTGGCCTATTTGGAGATGCAGTCGAGGGTATCGCGGAGCGTTTCTCAGATGCACAGAAACGCTCTAGTGCGATGAATCACTTCCTGCCGCACCGGGCTGCAGCACAGCCTTCCGTGCGCAGTAGATTCTCATCTGCTTCCAACCGGCCGTCGAAGCGACCCCCCGCTGCTTCCACTGCATCAGCACCAGATCTGGAGCCATCTGTTCGCGCCAAAACTCCGTGGCAGAGGACACCGAAGGAAAGGCGTCACGGCTTCAAGAAAGGCGGGAACCGTCCCGGGGGAGCTCCTCCGTCGGATCAAAAACCTCGTTCCTGACGAGAGGGCGCGGAGGAGGAGAGCGCTGAGCGGCGGGCCCGCTGCGAAGCGTCTAAGATATTCTTACGAAGTCCCCTTGGCGGTTGCAGGCGACAACGAGAATGTCTGTGTTGTGTATGTTCAAAATGCAATAAAGTCTGTGACACCCTCACAAAAAGAGCATTTTTCTCCTCCTCCAGTGATAACGGCCTTACAAACAGCCGTGAAACCGTCAATAGAATCGGGCTCGCAGCCTCCCCGTGTATCTGGCAAGGCTCACGCCCCGTGTCGGTGTTGCAGCCGCGGCTTGATCTCGACATCTCGCACACACGCATGTGCGTGTCATCCAATCATTCAACAGGAGGCTCGCGCACCCCGCTGATCGGCGAAGCACGACCCTCCCTAACACACAGCGCTCCCACTAGTCCCGTGAGTTTACTGAATACGACCCCGGTACACAGCAGCGTCGTTCAGAATGCAGAGGGCGAGGCGCTTCGCCCTCTGTGTCTTTTTGCGAGCGCATGGCGATCCATTCCGGCATTTCGGTTTGGTTGCGGAACGTCATAGAGAACTGCTACATGCTTCAGTTTCGGCGCAGACCACCCCGGTTCAATGGCGTGGTCATGTCGACGGTTCCGGCTCACAACGAGCTGGTTCTGAGGCAGGAAATTCTCAATCTCCTCGCGAAACGCGCGATAGAAGTGGTCCCGCTGAGCGAGAGAGAGGCATAGCGTATCAGTTCATGGTGATGCCGTTCGGGCTAGGACTTGCGCCTCGTACGTTTACGAATTGTGTGCAGCACTTTTCCCTCTGAGAGCATACTGAACTTGCTGGACGATTGGCTGATCTTGGCACATTCAGAGGATGTGCTCAACAGCCACAAACGCGCTCTGATACGTTACCTGGAGAGTTTGGGTCTCTGTGTGAACGTACAAAAAAGCGCATTCAGAGGCTCTTGGGGCGGATGGGGGAGGCCGCAACGGTCTGTCACCTCGGTTTTCTCTATATGCACCCACTCCAGTTATGGCTGAAAACACAAGTACCGAGAAGGGCGTGGAAATTGGGTCGTGCCTGCATTGTGGTCACTCGCAGGTGCTTAAGCGCGCTGAAACCATGGCAGAACCCCGACTTGTAACAGCGCGGCGTCCAGATGGGTCTGGTCCCACGGCGGAAAGTGGTCACGACAGACGTGTCGACGACGGGCTAGGGAGCTCACTGTGATGCTTACTGGCCTCGGCCCACTGGACAGAGTCAGAGAAAACGTGGCACATAAATCGCCTCGAGCTGAGAGCAGTTTCTTTGGCCCTTCAGAGTTTTATGACGCAAATCAGGGAGCACCACGTCTTGATTTGCACAGACAACATGACGGTGGTATCGTACATAAACCGTCAGGGCGGAGTACACTCGAAAGCCCTTTACAGTCAGGCAGCACGCCTTTTGCTGTGGGCCGATCACCATCTGCTCTCCATTCGAGCAGCGCACGTTCCGGGATGCCTGAACAGTGGCGCGGATATGCTTTCAAGGAACGGGATTCCTCACGGAGAATGGAGACTGAACCCTGGGACAGTTAGGCTGATCTGGGAACAGTTTGGGAAAGCAGAGGTTGACCTGTTCGCGACAGAGGAGAACACGCATTGCCCTCTGTTCTTCTCGCTGTCACGCTCTCCCCTGGGCGGGGATGCACTCACAATGCCGTGGCCGAATGCCCATCTGTATGCATTCCCCCCGCTAAAGATTTTGTCACAAGTGCTGCACAAAATCAGAGAGGAGAAGGCGTCAGTGTTATTAGTCGCTCCGTACTGGCCGAACAGGCCTTGGTTTCCCGATCTTCTAGAAATACTAACGGCTCCCCCGTGTCCGATCCCGCTGAGACGAGATCTCCTGTCTCAGGCAGACGGCTCGATATGGCACCCCAACCCAGAATGGTGGAAACTTCAGGTGTGGATGGTGTGCGGGAACCGGTAAACCTGGGTTCGTTGTCTCACCGCGTGATGTACACGATTACGGAGGCGCGAGAGATGGTGTGAATCGAATGGTCGGGACCCAGAAAGCTGCCCCGTGTCTGACATTCTGGATTTTCTGCAACAACGAATGGATGGCGGCAGTATGCCCTCCACGCTTAAGGTTTACGTTGCATCTATCTCAGCTTTTCACACTGCTGTTGACTGGCGCTCAGTTAGGAAACACGATCTAGTGATCAGATTTTTGAGAGGCGCGAGAAGACACCCTCACAAAAAGAGCATTTTTCTCCTCCTCCAGTGATAACGGCCTTACAAACAGCCGTGAAACCGTCAATAGAATCGGGCTCGCAGCCTCCCCGTGTATCTGGCAAGGCTCACGCCCCGTGTCGGTGTTGCAGCCGCGGCTTGATCTCGACATCTCGCACACACGCATGTGCGTGTCATCCAATCATTCAACAGGAGGCTCGCGCACCCCGCTGATCGGCGAAGCACGACCCTCCCTAACACACAGCGCTCCCACTAGTCCCGTGAGTTTACTGAATACGACCCCGGTACACAGCAGCGTCGTTCAGAATGCAGAGGGCGAGGCGCTTCGCCCTCTGTGTCTTTTTGCGAGCGCATGGCGATCCATTCCGGCATTTCGGTTTGGTTGCGGAACGTCATAGAGAACTGCTACATGCTTCAGTTTCGGCGCAGACCACCCCGGTTCAATGGCGTGGTCATGTCGACGGTTCCGGCTCACAACGAGCTGGTTCTGAGGCAGGAAATTCTCAATCTCCTCGCGAAACGCGCGATAGAAGTGGTCCCGCTGAGCGAGAGAGAGGCATAGCGTATCAGTTCATGGTGATGCCGTTCGGGCTAGGACTTGCGCCTCGTACGTTTACGAATTGTGTGCAGCACTTTTCCCTCTGAGAGCATACTGAACTTGCTGGACGATTGGCTGATCTTGGCACATTCAGAGGATGTGCTCAACAGCCACAAACGCGCTCTGATACGTTACCTGGAGAGTTTGGGTCTCTGTGTGAACGTACAAAAAAGCGCATTCAGAGGCTCTTGGGGCGGATGGGGGAGGCCGCAACGGTCTGTCACCTCGGTTTTCTCTATATGCACCCACTCCAGTTATGGCTGAAAACACAAGTACCGAGAAGGGCGTGGAAATTGGGTCGTGCCTGCATTGTGGTCACTCGCAGGTGCTTAAGCGCGCTGAAACCATGGCAGAACCCCGACTTGTAACAGCGCGGCGTCCAGATGGGTCTGGTCCCACGGCGGAAAGTGGTCACGACAGACGTGTCGACGACGGGCTAGGGAGCTCACTGTGATGCTTACTGGCCTCGGCCCACTGGACAGAGTCAGAGAAAACGTGGCACATAAATCGCCTCGAGCTGAGAGCAGTTTCTTTGGCCCTTCAGAGTTTTATGACGCAAATCAGGGAGCACCACGTCTTGATTTGCACAGACAACATGACGGTGGTATCGTACATAAACCGTCAGGGCGGAGTACACTCGAAAGCCCTTTACAGTCAGGCAGCACGCCTTTTGCTGTGGGCCGATCACCATCTGCTCTCCATTCGAGCAGCGCACGTTCCGGGATGCCTGAACAGTGGCGCGGATATGCTTTCAAGGAACGGGATTCCTCACGGAGAATGGAGACTGAACCCTGGGACAGTTAGGCTGATCTGGGAACAGTTTGGGAAAGCAGAGGTTGACCTGTTCGCGACAGAGGAGAACACGCATTGCCCTCTGTTCTTCTCGCTGTCACGCTCTCCCCTGGGCGGGGATGCACTCACAATGCCGTGGCCGAATGCCCATCTGTATGCATTCCCCCCGCTAAAGATTTTGTCACAAGTGCTGCACAAAATCAGAGAGGAGAAGGCGTCAGTGTTATTAGTCGCTCCGTACTGGCCGAACAGGCCTTGGTTTCCCGATCTTCTAGAAATACTAACGGCTCCCCCGTGTCCGATCCCGCTGAGACGAGATCTCCTGTCTCAGGCAGACGGCTCGATATGGCACCCCAACCCAGAATGGTGGAAACTTCAGGTGTGGATGGTGTGCGGGAACCGGTAAACCTGGGTTCGTTGTCTCACCGCGTGATGTACACGATTACGGAGGCGCGAGAGATGGTGTGAATCGAATGGTCGGGACCCAGAAAGCTGCCCCGTGTCTGACATTCTGGATTTTCTGCAACAACGAATGGATGGCGGCAGTATGCCCTCCACGCTTAAGGTTTACGTTGCATCTATCTCAGCTTTTCACACTGCTGTTGACTGGCGCTCAGTTAGGAAACACGATCTAGTGATCAGATTTTTGAGAGGCGCGAGAAGACTAAAACCCTCCCGCCCCCCTACAATGCCATCCTGGGATCTGGCTCTGGTGCTGGGAGCGCTAGCCCTCCCGCCATTCGAGCCACTTCAGTCTGTCGGCTTGAAGGAGCTCACGCTTAAAACCGCGCTGCTGCTCGCCCTTGCTTCGTGCAAGCGCGTGGGGGATTTGCAAGCGCTCTCTGTGAATGCGGACTGTATGCAGTTTGGACCAGGTGATTGTAACGTCACGCTCAAGCCAAAATTTGGCTATATGCCTAAATCGCTCTTGAGACCATTTAGAGCGCAAGTGGTGGCTCTTTCTGCCTTCTCTCCAGAATCAGAGACTTCATTGGACGACACCCCGAGTCAGGTGTTGTGTCCGGTGAGGGCTTTACGACTCTATGTCAACCGCACGGCTGCGTTTCGGCAATCCGGGCAGCATTTTGTATGCTTCGGAGGCAGCGCCAGGCTGTCGCCTCCTCGTGGGCGTGGACTAAGGGAGTTTCTATCAAAGATATTTGTATGGCGGCTGGATGGTCTTCGCAAAATACCTTCGTCAGATTCTACAACTTGGACGTGCAGTCATTAGCCTCACAGGTCCTATCGGTGAGTACGACCCGTGGTTCTTCCTGCAATCACTAGCCGTTTTACGGCGCTGGTGGTTTCGACCAGGACCTGTAGGGAGAGGTTCAGACTGTAACATCTCATACGGTCATTCCCTATGTGTGCCCGGCATTTCCTTCTAATGGTTGTTGCACTGTTTTGCTATACGCTTGTATGTGAGTTCACAGGACTGTGTCATATTTGTATAGCGATGGGGCTGCGTCTCTCTCAGACATCTGTCGTCAGACATGATTTTTAAGTAACCTGATTGGATCCCCACACAGGAATCTATATCCAATCCCTTTGAGTCATGACGCATGGTCGTATCTGATTGGCTGGGGATTAATTTTAGTGTATACAAGAATTATTTATGGTTGCTCTGCCGAGGCTGAGCCTTTTTATTCGCTGTCCCCACGGCGTTGTTCTATACAGTCCCCAAGGCGTTAACGCCATGTCGAGAGACCGTTCTCGAGAGGGAACATCTCCGGTTACTGTCGTAACCTCGGTTTCCTGAGAGACGGGAATGAGGGCCGCCGTGTTCACTGCTCGGATCTGCTGTACTGTCTACTCAGTCGGAAGATTCTGAGGTTATGCCGCCAACACGGCACAATATATAGTGGCGAGGCCCCGCCCTCGTTTGCCGTCTTTGCTGGCATTGCCCAGTGAGAGTTGCAACTTCACTGGCGTTGTGCAATAGGATTTCAGGTAGGTTAGGAAGGAAGGGAGTCCCCCAAGGCGTTAACGCCATGTCTCGTTCCCGTCTCTCAGGGAACCGAGGTTACGACAGTAACCGAAACGTTTTGAAACAAAAGTGCTGTTCCTTCTAATCTGGCAGCCAAAAACACAACAAGAAGACATTTTTAAGTCAAAATCTCAAACTTTTAGCGCACCTGCTATGAGTTCTGCCTCATGTTTTGCCTCCAGCTAGAGCGGTTACGTCACAGTGTCGTAGGCGATTAAGTGCAACGCCACATATGGCCACGTGACCCAAATACGCACGTAATGCGGAAGTAAAACAGAGTGGCTGCTATCTGACGCACAGAAACATCTACTTTAGTGCAGCATTAATTTGTTTACAGCAACCTGGCCAATCGGTTTGATAATCAAGCAGGGAAACAGGTCAGAGATTAGGGCTTTTCTCAGCCTCTGCCGTCCTCGGAGCTCAGCCGCTGTGGTCTAGAGGCTATTTTTAAGGACAGTGTGCTGTTTGTGGGAATGTGCGCTTTACATGCGGCGAGAGGCCCAGTGTTAAGTGATGCTGTCTATCACATGAGCACACACACACACACAAACGCCGGAGGAGTGTTATCGGTCTTCACACCCGTCACGCACTACTCCGGGATCACCTGCATGTTCAGGGCGATGTCATGCATATAATAATCATTACAGAGTCTGATACAGAAAAGTGAACCTGCGTTTTCCAGACAGCGCTGGTTATCATGACTGTCATTCAGAGTCATACTTCGAGAGAGAACTGCGCGGTTTACTGCTGATTGTGTTTGGGACAAGAGCATACGAGCTCCATTTTTTGGGGGGATTTTCTAAAGAATTAAAGCCTCCAACATGAGGATCTTCAGGACTCTGATGAACGCTGCATCCGTGGCCAAACAAATCGACTTCTACTCCAGATTCTCTCCTTCTCCTCTCTCGATGAAACAGTTCATAGACTTCGGTGAGTCCGGAAATATAATGCACAAGATTCAATACGAGGACAGCTTTACTGGAAGGTGCATTTAGTTAACTTCAGTATCACATGAACAATACTTCATCAGCATTTACTAATGCTTTTAACAGTAGTTAATGCACTTGATATTAACATGAACTACCAGTATTTTCATGAATTTATGAATTTACTATAATGCCATGTATATGTTGTTTTGTGAGCTGGATCGAATCAGTGTGTGTACCAAAGCTGATGTTTTCTGTCTCTCTCTGTGTGTATTTGTCTCTAGGTTCAGAGAACGCATGTGTGAAAACGTCATTCACGTTTCTAAGACAGGAGCTGCCTGTCAGGCTGGCGAATATCATGAAAGAGATCGATTTATTGCCTGATAATCTCCTGAGGACCCCTTCAGTGCGTCTGGTGCAGAGCTGGTCAGTGTGTGGATGTGTGTCTTGTTCTTCTGATGCGAGACCTGTCTAAACTGTGCTTGTGTCTCGTCTCTGCAGGTACATGCAAAGCTTTCAGGATATACTGGAGTTCAAGGACAGGGATGTTGATGATGAAATGCTCAAACAAGAGTAAGAGGTCTTCTTTAGATTTCCAGGGTTATCAGAAGCAGAAATCCTAATAGTTGGGTAAACATCTATAGTGGGGAAGATAATATAGATACAAATATGTAAAACAATTTTTTTAATAAGATTAGAGAGCTTGATTAAGTTGGTAAGAAGAGAGAAAGATGCTAGGTATGCTGGCACTCCTTCATTCATTGCTTCTGGAAAAATCCAAAAGGTTAACCAGTTTTTTTTGTAATTTGACACCATGGTATTATGCACACAGTATAGTCTTTGAATATGAAAATCTAAAAAACTTTGCTAGGTTTACAAATTGTCATTGCACAAAAAAACCCTTAAAAGTAAAACTTTAAATAAATTTTTTATAAAATATATTTCCATTTTTTTTTATTTATTTTTTTATTAAATGCTGGTCAGAAGAAAGATGTCAAATATGCAATCACTGTATTTGAAACACTCATGCAAGCAGCATTAACTAGTTTTCTGTCATTTAATGCCGACGTAATAAAACACTAAAATATAAATGTATTATTATTATTATAATATATATTTTTTACAATATTAATATGGAAACGTGTCATTAAGTTGCTATTTCACACACCTGCATAAAGTTAGAGTTTGGTGGTTTAGCGATTAAAATAATATTAAATGATTGATATGTTTGTTTCACATAATTAAATATTGCCAAATACTCCAAATGAAAATTAAATGTTGGCATATTTTAAAATAAATCTGGTCTATTTGGTAAAACTGCAATTATTTAAAATGATCCCAAACACCTGAAACACACTTTGAGTCTCGATCCATGAAGACCTCTATCTTCCAGTGCTACCTGTGCTAACACACACACACACACACACACACACACACGCTATTGTTGTAGCTTCACAGATGCTGTGATCAAGATCAGGAACCGTCACAATGATGTGGTGCCCACCATGGCTCAAGGGGTGGTGGAATACAAGGAGACCTACGGGACCGACCCCATCACCAGCCAGAACATCCAGTACTTCCTGGACCGGTTCTACATGAGCAGGATCTCCATCAGGATGCTCCTGAACCAGCACAGTGAGACACACACACACACACACACACACACACCTACTAGTGCTTTATAATGGGCTCTGTTATGGCCCGCAGAAGTGTGAAGTCTGCTGTAAATGCAAGGGCTTCTGGAATGTTCACTCATGTATTGTAGGTTTAGCAGCAGCGGCTGACATGTTTACATGCCTCACAGCCATCAGTGGCCTGGATTTCTGAGCCAGTACACATGGAGCTGTGTTGTTCCTCCAGCGGTGAGAGGATTGCATGTCGATGACATAATGTCTGTGTGTTTCCAGCTCTTCTGTTTGGGGGAAAGATACGTGACAATCCTGCTCATCCCAAACAGATCGGCAGCATTGACCCCAGCTGCTGTGTCACTGATGTCGTGAAAGGTGACTGTGATCTATCTGTCTTATTAACACGTAGCAGTAATGCAAGGTTTTATTAGTGGGGTAATGACAGTTAAGAAAATGTTCCCTCAAACATCTCAATTCTCAGATTATTAATATATATATATATATATATATATATATATATATATATATATTAATCAGCATAAATTAAATTCAGTTTGTTACATCAAATGCTAAATGAAGTATTAAACAATTAGTCCTTTAGCAGATGCTTTTATCCAAAGTGACTTACAAATGAGGACAGTGGAAGCAATCAAAAAGAGCAATGATATATAAGTGCTATAACAGTGCTATCTCAGTTAGGTTAACACAGTACACGTAGCATGGGATTTTAAATAATATAATTAATAAAGATATATATATATATATTAGGGGTGTAACGATACGCGTATTCGTATTGAACCATTCGGTACGAGGCTTTCGGTACGGTACGGGGTACGCATTATGGACCGAACGGTTCGTTGGACTAATTAATTATATTTGGAAAATAAAAAAAATTTGTGAAATATAATATGCGTTCAACAAGGTAGCCCAATAACCCAAACGACGTAACAGGCAACGCCCCTGACACCCCGAAGAAGAAAAAAAACACCAACTTATATGTTTATGTTAGGCTACTCAGTCAGGCGCTCGCTCACTCAGTAATACACGCTGAAGGCTCGGTGCAAAATGGCCAATGCATTTAACAGACCAGAAATAGAAGATCCTCCAATAACCAACAGGTCTGGTGTTTGGGTGCACTTTGGATTCCCTGTAAGCTGTAATGGTGATGGCAAGAGAGTGGTGGATAAAAAAACAACGATATGTCGCATCTAGGGTACACCAGCGGGAATACAAAAAAAAAAAAAAAAACACCAGCGGGAATACTTGAAACATGTCAACTCATTTACGCCGACATCACCTTAGTGTGTCAGTATCTGGGAAAAGACGAAAAAAAGGAGAAACATACACGCAACAAACTATCCCCGCAGCATTTAGACAGACATTTCCAACGGATTCAAACAGGGCAAAAGACATCACCACGGCGATTGGTAGGCTACATTTACGTTATAGCCGCGGATATGAGACCTTACTATTTACCATTGATTCTATCATCACCATTATAGCTTACAGGGAATCCAAAGTGCACCCAAACACAAGACCTGTTGGTTATTGGAGGATCTTCTATTTCTGGTCAGCGCGTACTGAGTGAGCGAGCGCCTTACTCTGTAGTGGGAAACGTAGGTTTTAAGAACATGCTTAATGTAATTGAACCCCGTTACAATATTCCTTCACGAACCCATTTCAGACAGACCGTAATTCCTGCTTTGTTCCAAAAAACATAAGCCCTATAGAGAACCAATTGAGTAAAAGCACACACATTATAAATATAAAGAGTTATAGAGTTCCATATAAAAAGTTACATCTTTGTATTTGTTCATAACTACTACAATAATATAACATTTTCATTTTTTTTTATAAGGAGCTGTTTTTGTTTTATACAGTATGCTGCTAAGAAAACACCATAGAAGATAGGTGAAGAATAGCTCCATCATTCTTCAATGAAAAAAAAAAAAAAAAAAAACATACTGTGTTTTAATAAATAAAACATTTTTTAAAAATCAAGGAAATTTATCTGTCAATTTTTTCTTTTTGCTGTATCTAAAACGTACCGAACCGAACCGTGACACCAGTGTATCGTATCGAACTGAACCGTGAATTTTGTGAACCGTTACACCCCTAATATATATATATATATATTAGTGCTGTCAATCGATTAAAAACTTTAACTAGATTAATCACACATTTTTTCTGTGATTAATCGCAATAAAAAAAGAAATGTTTTTGTACATTTTTAATATATTTTTTAATGTAATAATTTCACAGTTAATCAAATTAATGTAGAAACAACATACAGTATTTTTTAAATACTTGTTTAAATGGCATCTTTTTATGAATGAAGGCCAGCTACTGATTTTTTTTTAATTTTTTTACATTTATTATTAGGCTTCAAAAATATAACAGTTTTTAATTTAAGTAAACTTAAAACAATGCTAACATAAACCCATAATAAATGTCATGTTTACTCCTGCCCTTCCTGTCTTAACAGTTAGGAAATATACAGAAATTTAATAAAGTTATCAAAGTTATATGCAGTCTGCACTGCATAAACTATAAATTAAACAGTTAATCCTTATTAAAGCTACAAAAGTTATTTAGTCAAGAGCAGCGAGTCATTTTCTCTGTTCCCTTTGTTCTTTAACTTTACTGACAGGAAGCTTTATTGGCTGCTGTCCCTTTAAGAGCAGACAGACACGCGGATCTCACCATTTATATACTGTCTATGGATCTCGCCTCATTCTCTCACAACTCTTTTTGTTCATTTTAGACTTTATATAAATCATTTAAGATTGCTCTTATGATGATAAACGACAAAACTGGCACTTTGGGATGTTTATTGTTAGTTTAAGCGCTTAAGAGAACTGGATTCTGGCGCCCTGTCTATGCATTGTGTGTGCGTGTGTGTGTGTGTGTGTGTGTGCGTGTGTGTGTGTGTGTGTACGTGTGTATGTGTCACATAAGGGCATTCACAGACAGCACATTCTCTTTTGTCTTGCCGCGCTTGAAATGTTTAAAAGCATTTAAATGAATAAGAGCGTGATCATATAATGTAAAGCTAGCCAACGGATGGCAGAAAATACGGATGCTGCGTTAATTGCGTTAAATATTTTGACACGTTAAACCAGACAAAAATTAATCGCATCCGTTAACGCGTTAACGTTGACAGCACTAATATATATATATACAGTTGCAATCAAAATTACTCAACCCCTCAGAGACTGCAGTACTTTACAAATACAAGCTTTTCTGAAGATCCAGGATAAAATAAAAAATGCATCTATAATAGTTCACTGGCATATTAAAAGTGAAATTGTCAATATATAATGTAATATTTTTGAGTTATAAGATATTTTAATAATACTGCCATGTCATAATTATTCAACCCCTATTCAAAATTTCTGTTTTTAAATCACTTATTTGGATGGTGGGGAATAAAACGGTCTCAAAACGCAATCAAGCCTTTTAGAAATACATACAGTTAGCCCATGCATGTGTTGAAGTTGAGTAGCAAAAATGTCAACAGAGATCTCACAAAAGCTAAAGAGAATAAATATTGTATTACTTTAGAAAGGCTAAGGCTATATGATGATTTCCAAGACATTGAAGGTTCCTAGAGACACAGCTCTCAGCCTTATTCCATAGCTTAAAGTGTGTTTTACCAGAAAATATTTGAGGGTGTTGAAGAAAAAGCACAATATGATAAAATGTTTAATCAGAGCAACTGAGAAAAACCTGCAATGTACAGCCAAAGACTTGCAAGATGACCCGATGAAAGAAGGAAAACCATTTCAATGTAGTTTGTAAGAAGAACACTAGACAAGTGTGGCCTTCATGTTGAGACATCTTGATAAATACCACTCTTGATCAAGAAGAACAAAAGGCAGACTTGAACTTGATAAAATTCATTTGTGTGGACCTGTGGAGCTCTGGAGGAATGTTTTATGGAGTGATGTGACCAAACTGGAACTTTTTGGACCCATGGATCAGCGGTATGTCTGCTGCAAAACAGGCAAAGCTCATAAGCAGAAGAACACCATCTCCATCATCAAACTTGGAGGTGGATCAGTCCTGTTATGGGGTTTCTTTACTGTAGAAGGAAGTGGAAATCATGACTGTATAAAGGACATCATGGATTCTTTAAAGTGTCAGGCCATTTTGACAAGAATTGTGATGCCTTTGGTGCAAAGACTGAAGCTGATGATCAATGGACTTTCCTGCAGGTCATTCATACCAAAGTACACATCCAAATCTACTTCTGCTTGGTTCAGTGATCAGTCATAGAATGTACTTGAGTGACCTGTTCAGTCTCCAGGCTTAATTCTCATTGGAAATATCTGGTTGAATTTGAAGAAAGCAGTGGCATTGTGAAAACCAAAGATTATCAGTGATCTGAAAGCTTTTTCAGGTGAGGAATGGGCCAAGACTGTAGTAGAGAGGTGACAGAAGCTTCTAAACACTTACAGACAACGTTTATTGCTGATTTTAAAGAATAAAAGATTTTGCACAAAGGGGGTTGAATAATCTTGAACATAAATATTTAGAGCCAATATGAATTTCATCATGATTCATCAATGTTCCATTCTCAGAATCACTCAAAAGTGTATTAACAAACTTTCTCTAATACTTTACTGATGCCTTTGTTAAATTGTTTTCATAAAATGTTGTTCTCTGCAGCATAATGTCTTGCAGGTCAAGGGGGTTCAATAATTATGATTGCAACTGTATGTGTGTGTGTGTGTATGTATATATATGTATATATATATATGTGTGTGTGTGTGTATGTATATATATATATATATATATATATATATATTTTTTTTTTTTTGAAGTTGTAAATGTTCAGTGACCAATTCTCCACACCGCAGACTGAGGACAACTTCACAATGACCGAAGCACACTCTTTCTCATCCTCCTCCCCACTCTCAGAGATGTATCCAAACTTCTCCTGTCCAATCATCTTACTACTTGCCCACTTGATCCGATCCCCATTCACCTCCTTCAAGCGATCTCTTCTTCAGTCATACCTTCGCTTACTCACGTTATCAACTCCTCTCTTCACTCTGGAACATTTCCCTCAGCATTTAAGCAGGCTCGGGTAAGCCCTCTGCTCAAGAAACCATCTCTAAATCCAGCGCTCCTTGAAAACTACAGACCGGTATCCCTTCTTCCATTCATTGCAAAGACACTTGAGCGAGCTGTGTTCAACCAGCTTTCTATGTTCCTTGTACAGAACAACCTCCTGGACAGCAACCAATCTGGCTTCAAAAGCGACCACTCAACTGAGACTGCTCTACTCTCGGTTACTGAAGCCCTGCGACTAGCAAGAGCAGCTTCAAAATCCTCAGTACTCCTCTTACTGGACCTGGACCAGATTCTCCTGTCCACCCTCAGAAAGATGGGCATCTCTGGAACAGCACTCCTGTGGGTTAAGTCCTACCTCTCTGACAGATCCTTCAGTGTGTCTTGGAGGGGTGATATTTCGAAGTCACAACACCTTGCTACTGGGGTTCCTCAAGGCTCAGTACTTGGACCACTTCTCTTCTCAATCTACATGACTTCATTAGGATCTGTCATTCAGAAGCATGGCTTTCCTTATCACTGCTACGCTGATGACACCCAACTCTACTTCTCATTCCAACCACATGACCCGACGGTAGCTGCTCGCATTTCAGCCTGTCTGAGTGACATTTCTAGCTGGATGAATGACCATCACCTTCAGCTTAACCTTACGAAGACAGAACTCCTGGTGATACCAGCTAACCCATTGCTTCATCACAACTTCTCTATAAAGCTGGGTTCAACAACCATTACTCCTTCAAGGACAGCCAGAAACGTATGAGTTGTGATGGATCATCAGTTAAGCTTCACAGACCATATTGCTACAATGACCCGGTCCTGCAGATTTTTGCCTTATACAGCATTAGGAAGATTATACCCTTCCTGTCAGAGCAAGCCACCCAACTTCTTGTCCAAGCTCTTGTTCTCTCCAGACTGGACTATTGTAATGCTCTTCTTCCTGCATGTACTGTCAAGCCTCTGCAATTGATCCAGAATGCAGCAGCGAGGGTTGTCTTCAATGAGCCAAAAAAAGCTCACGTTACTCCTCTCCTCATCAGGTTACACTGGCTACCAGTAGCCGCTCGCATTAAATTCAAGGTACTGATGCTTGCCTACAAGATGACCACTGGCACGGCACCTACATACCTAAACTCACTGGTTAAATCTTATGTGCCCTCCAGAAGTTTGCGCACTGCAAGTGAACGTTGCCTTGTGATGCCATCCCAAAGAAGTTCAAAATCACTCTCACAGTCCTTCTACTGGACTGTGCCCAACTGGTGGAATGACCTCCCAATCTCAGTTCGTACAACTGAGTCTTTACTCATTTTCAAGAAACATCTAAAGACTCCTCTTTTTCGCCAGCACTTAACCAACTAATACTAGCACTTTTCCTTCTTTTCTTGTTTTTTCATTTATAAAAAAAACTGGCTATGCATTCTGTACTGGACTAACTGAGACTTGTCATGGCACTTGTATACTGTTGCTGTTCTCTTGTTGACCTGACTGCTTCTATTGTTCTCATTTGTAAGTCGCTTTGGATAAAAGCATCTGCTAAATGATTAAATGTAAATGTGTATATATATACATATCTTTGTTATTTCAGATGGCATAGATTATTTTCAGATGGCATAGAAAGATAATGTTTATATCAGGATAAGTTACATTTATTATAGCAAATGCTACCATGATTATGCATTTTTATTTTCTAGCATTACAGTTATTACTAGGGATGTTCATTTTGGTTAGTTTTCCTAACCGACAACCGGTGCTCTTTATCCGATTATTAACCGTTAACCGACAAGATTATTCTGCGTGCAGAGAAAACCATGATAAAGCTAGGCTATATATAGTGAATAAATAGGCCTATACGAGAGATATATTTTTACTTGAATAATAAATTATGAAAATGAATGGAAAACGCAGAGTTAATTTTTGTGCTGCGCGAAAGGAAACAGACGGCAGAAACCCGCCATCCTATTTTTCTTTAGGCTTATTTTACACACAAAGATTTGTTTTTATTGTGAATGTAAACAAATAAAGGCAAACTGTTTACAATTCCGATTATCTTTATGACTTAAAGGAGAAGTTGCTTCCAATGTTAGAAGGAAAACTCCAGTGACACTCACAGTTCAGCTTTGCTATGCTGACAATGCAGCCTGTTCATTATCATAATAAAATACAGTCAGTCAAACACATGGGGAAAAAACACACTACTCCATGTAATAAAATCTGTGCTGTTAAGTGTGATGTTGTGCAAAACATTTTGTTTTACGTGGATATTGGAACGCGAGTGAAGTAGGCCATAATAAATAATAATTTGTCATTAAAATACATCGCGAATACGGAAACATTTGATTTTGTATGAAATAAAATAAATAACTTTATTAATAGGCTACGCCATGTATTTTTTTATTTTCTCTCTAAAAAACAAAACATTTTTTATATGCGTAGCATATTTGAACCATGCAGCAAACCTTTTTAAATATTTTTATCAATTATTGAAAATAAATCAAATACTTTTTAAACCGTTAAACTGATTGTATTAATCGGTTAGGTTTCTTAACGATCAGTTAACTGGTTAAAATGAACACCCCTAGTCATGACAGTGGAGCTAGGATTTTTTCTGTTGCAGTGAAATATGATATGAATGCATACTGCCACCCAAAGTACATTAGAAACCGTGAAGCAATACTCTGGCAAACACACTGGAATAACAACAGCAACTTCTCTGCCTTGAGGCTACTTTACAATCTATAAAAAAATCAGTTTTCCTGTTCACTATTTAAACTTTGTCCTGTTACTGTATTTCAGATGCGTATGAAAATGCCCGTAACCTTTGTGACCGATATTACATGAACTCACCTGAGTTAATGCTGGAAGAATTTAATGGTAACTTCTCGCTGCACGCACATTTTCCTGCAGTCACGTGACTGAATGAATAATTAGTTAACCATCAGCATTGCTCATGTATGGAAGTGTGAGTGCTGTTTGTATGTGTCTCCTCCACAGTTAAAGGACCTGATAATTCCATGGCTGTGGTGTATGTGCCGTCTCATCTGTACCACATGGTGTTTGAGCTCTTTAAGGTGCTGTACTTCAGTCTCACTCATCTGTAGAGCACATCTGACATAAGTTCTGAGTAAAGTGTAAATATTCAGGATTGGATCATGCATGATTTTGTGTCACGTGACGCACATTAAATGGTTTTGCTCTTTTAGGGGAGCAGCAGCTTGCTGAGCTATAAATATGTTGTGTGACTCCTGCAGAATGCCATGCGTGCAACCATGGAGCTTCATGAAGATAGCATGGAGTATCCCCCGGTGCATGTGCAGATCGTCCTGGGCCATGAGGACCTGACCGTGAAGGTATGGACAGACCGGACAGACCTCACTATTAAACGATAAAAGCGTGTTTGATGTGAATGGTGTTGTTCTGTGATAGGTCAGTGATCGCGGAGGCGGAGTCCCGCTGAGGAAGATTGACAGGTTGTTTACGTACACATACTCCACTGCACCTCGTCCTCAGATGGACACGTCTCGAGCCACTCCTCTGGTCAGTGTGTGACCTCTCTTAAATCTGAAACGTACTGTCTGCAACTCACCACTTTCTTTCAGTTTCATTTTTTATAATGGTTAGAACTGAAGAGTTGTAGTAGCTGTGGCTTAGTGATTGGCTTACGTGCTCAGACAAACAATGGAGCAAGTTGGAGCCTGCATTTCTTGATCTCATTCTCTCTGTCTTTCTCTACATTAATTTCCTTAAGTTTCAACTTGTCTGTCAGTAAAAATGACATGCATGTTGTTTTGAAACACAAATTTCCTGTCCTGACCTGTTTAAGCACCCACAATATGCACAGTATATCTCTGCCATGTTGATGGTGTTTGTATGTGTGTGTGTGTGTGTGTGTGTGTTGGTCTCAGGCTGGTTTTGGTTATGGGCTGCCCATCTCCAGACTTTACGCCAGATATTTCCAAGGAGACCTGAAGCTGTACTCTATGGAGGGATACGGCACAGATGCTGTCATTTATATCCGAGTGAGTAACCATAACCCTAAATATAACCCCTGGTTTTCATCCCCCCAAAACAATATCATCTTCTTATAATTATTTGCATTAAAAAATGTTATTCTATTTTAGTACATTTCAGTTTTTTTTGCATTGACGTAATCTCGTGCCTATAGTCGAATGTCCAAAATATAATTATTATTCTTCACAAGGCAAGTGACTACATTCTGTGATCAAATACAATCGACTTGTCAACGTGCTCCACAGCGCCACCTAGTGCATTTAGTTGTAACTGGCTTTTAGTTTGTGTGCTTAGGATTTCTCCTGGATTCCCTGGCCAGCAAAGATAATTAGTTAAATTCGAATAGTGTTTTTTATATATATATATTTTTGCACTCTTTTAACAGTAATGTGGAAAAATATGATTAAAAACAACAAAACAAAAATATTAAATGTGCCTCCCAATGCAAAAAAATCTAAATGGTTCTAAAACAGACTTAATTTAATGCTTTTGGATATGAAACAAAAATACGAAGCCGAGCAACTCTTTTCAACATTGATAATAATCAGAAATGTTTCTCGAGCAGCAAATTAAAAGGATCATGTGACACTGAAGACTGGAGTAATGATGCTGAATATTCAGCTTTGCTTCACAGGAATAAATTACATTTTCAAGTACGGTATATTATTATAGAAAGCAGTTATTATAAATTGTAAACATATTTTAGAATATTTTTATTTTGACAGTATCAAATAAATGCAGCCTTGGTGCAAAAAAAGGCTTATTTCAAAAAACACCAAACTCTTACTAACCTCAAACTTTACTTGAATGGTGGTGTAAAATGGTGTTTTTTTTTTCATTTTTAATTTATTTTTTTATCCCTAAAGGCTTTATCCACTGAGTCCATCGAGAGGCTTCCCGTTTACAATAAATCAGCCTGGAAACATTATAACACCATCCACGAAGCCGATGACTGGTGTGTCCCCAGCAAAGAGCCCAAGGACATGACCACCTTCCGCAGCTTCTAGTCTGATCTCAAAGCTTGTGTCATGAATGTGTTCCTCTATACTTCAGCCGACCAAATCAAGCGTCTTACCTTCATCTGTCCACCCCTCTGTAGGTCAGGAGAGAGGAACAAAACAGACTGGGGCTCAGAGGAATATATCAAAGAGCATATATAATGTTTCTAGTGTGTTCTAATGAGAAAGTTTTGAACTGTACCAGATGTTACCAGTGTTAGCACAGGTGCCATCACATCCCCAGATAGACAATTTAGGCTGTTGTCCTTCTGCTGTATTTTGAGTGTGATCCAGTGGGACCTAATAATCTTAAATTTGGATGTGTAATCCAGTATTTATTTGTCTGTCATCACGAGACAGACTGAAGTGTTGATCATTTTTGCTTTAAACTGACATTTTGTGATTTGGGAAATCAAGCTTGTGTGTCACACAGTTGTGGGCTATAATATATACACCAGCATAACTGGCGTACACTCCATGTGCAGTTATTTTTTTCTTTTCTAAGAAGGTAGTGTGAAGAGTTTGAAAGCGTTAAACGCTTGACACCACTAGAAAATGTTCAGCTTCAACTAAGTAATTAACATTTCAGGCACTTAAATTACAAAAAAAAAAAAAATGCATGTACTTATGAACTGTCTGCTTCTTTTGACCAGTTTGAAACTGTTAAAGAGTAGTAGTTTGAAACTCGTCCTGTTCCAATAAAGCACTTAGCAGTACATCAGTACATCTACTGGACACAGACTGTAACTGCAGACTCAGTCAAGGCGCTTTTCTGCATGTGCTTGGACTTCTTTTCTTGAGTCACTTGTGCAATAACAAGTGTTTTTGTGTTTTTTTCCTTCCATAGTAACCAAAGATACGCCTCGTTTACGTACATTTACAGTTCCACGAAGTATCAAAATGAATTTTTATTTTATTTTAAAGTGTTTTTCTATTATTTGAGGTTTGTGGGGAGTAGAATGTGTTTTCCAATGCAGTGGCATTCGAACGTTGGTGTACAGTAGTGGCGGGAGAAAAGAACCTTTACGAAAATTCGAAATTGAAGCGCTCGAACCAACACAACCACATTCTACTAAAAATGCTAATAAAAAAAAATCAAATACCATTAAATATTAAGTTTCTGTACGTGTTATTTTATCATTTACAGGGCTTGGCTATAAGAGGCTATTAACTACTAATCCTTTTATACAAATGTCATTAAAAATATCTGCAAATGTATAAAACTGATCCGAGATCAGATTAAATCAAACAAAATGTTCACACCGATGACGTAACGTAGGCCCGTTTCCTGAAATCACGTGACTGGCAGATTCACAGACATGAAGCAAATGATTCACGAAGTAGAAGCGCCCATCACTAGTGTGCAGATCTGAATCTTCTGCTTTTTAATAGGTCATTAAGCTGTTACTGAACAGACTTTATCCACTTTTACCTTTTGAAATTAGTTCTGCTGTGAAGGGAACCGCATTTTGGAATGAAGGGAAAAAAAACAGTCAAAAGGTGAAAGCATTTATTTGTACCAGATAGAAAGCTTGATTTTTGTCTGTTCAAAATCATCTATTTCACAAGTTAGAAAAATATAACCACAGACACAGAATCACAATGACATGAGCACAAGTGGCGTCTCTTTAAAAACAAAAACGAATCTTAAATCAGATGATAATCAGGACTTAGATTCATTACACCCTCTGTCACAATATGGGCCATGGCCACTAATAAAACTACACTACATTCTGCAACAATTTTGTATTTTTTGTAACCATATCTATAATATAAAAGCAGTAACCGTCCAAATAAAAACAACTAACGAGATGTACAAACACCTTTCACTTCGAGTTTCACTCTGCTTTTCAGAATTATCCAAATGGTTCTGACCAACAAGCTATTCTACTTAGTAGAAAATGTGTACAAACGTTAATGTCTCTTCCTTAAAGCTATGCTAATAGTTATGTATAAAATATCTCATTTGTACATTTATAAACCATGTTCCCCTTTGTTTCAGTAAAAATATAGTGCTCAATTAATATCACTCAACTGTACAAGGATCCAGCAAAATGACCCGCTTAGCACCACGGGCCAGAAGTACTCCTAAAATACAAGAAGAAATCTTTTTAAAAGCACTATTCGCTGTTGTTAGACGTGGTAAAATAGGCATCTAAATATTTATATATCCCTTTGCAAATTTGTTTTAATGTCCCCTGCAGTGATTCGATATAAAATACAATTAAAACTAATAAAAGTTTTGGTCTGCTATAAATTGGACCGCTATATTTACTTTTTAAGCTAATCCAAAAGTAAAAAAAAAAAATCTCTCACTTATTACACCGAACACTGCAAAAATATTAGTATTTTGTCTTGTTTTCCAGTAAAAAAAAAATCCTTAAAACGCAATTACTTGAGAAGAATATAGATAAAGATTTGTTTCAGATGTATCTTGAATTAAATGCAATTTGTTCACTGGGAATTTAAGCTTGTAGCAAAAACAACAAAAATTAACATCTAACCAATTTTTTTTTTACATTCTCTGATCTGTCTGAATCTGTCTGAATATGTAATTGAGCTCTTCTTATGCAAGAACTTTTATCTTGTTTTAATGATGTTGAGAGATTTTACTAAAAGAAAAACAAAATACTGATTTTAAAAACATGAGTTTTTTTAACAGTGAAGGCCCCAAACTCCCAAAGACAGGTCCGGTCTGTAAACACTTTCCTGCAGATGAGCATGTACATTCTGCTCATGTTTGTGCTGCACAGACTGAACTGGAGAGAGTGAATGTTGTCTTGTAAGCAGCTTCATTAGTGTTTCCGGATGACCGCCTGACTGTTATTAACGAGTTACTGACCGAATTCATTCAAAGTGACTCCTCTAGAGCGGCTCATACGTGTGGGAGGAGCTGGAGTGTGTGGAGAAATAAAGTGTAAAGATGAAGAAACTGAAGATCATCAGCACAACGAGTCAGTGCTGGCTGGCAGACGTCCGCTGCGTCTGGCCTCCTTCTCACGCTTTTCTCGCTGTTTCTCCATCTTCTCTTGTGCTTTCTTCATCTCCTTCAGTTTCTTCTTGATTGTGGCTCGGTCACTCTGACTGGAAACGCCCAGAGCCTGTGGAGAGCATTTCAATACATTGTCAGCAGATGACAAAATACAATTACACGACATCTTAAATGTTGCAGTGATCTCAAAAGAGTTGCATTTTCTGAAATGTGTGATTGCAGTTGCCGAATCATTCATAAAGACACTTTATGAATGATTTTTCTATTGTAAATTGGTGCATGAAACATTTTTTTGAATAAAAAAAAAAGTCATCCAAATGATGATTCGTGCCAGTTTCTTTGGAAGCCCATTTCCACCACTGGATAAAAAAATAAAAAAGGTAATTACGATTTTCTGTCTGACAATTCTGACTTTTTTTCTCAGAAGTGCGATATAAATAATTATGAGAAAAAAAATCAGAATTGCGAGTTTTTATCTCAACTGACTCATAACTCGCGTCTGTGAGTTTATATCACAATTCTTAAAAAAAAAAACGATAATCTTTTTAAAAAAAAATTTATTCAGTGGCAGAAACGGGTTTCCATAGGTTTCAGTGTATACAAAACAGTTTATACGTTATTTTTTTTATCACAAAGCTTTAATCATAGAATCATATCCATCTTTTAAAAAGAGCCACTGTAATATCCAAGTATTCAAAATGAACCACAATAAAGATATTTTTAATTACAATACAAACCGATGCATTTAAGGTGGCACTAATGCCTCGATGTCAGTTCTCTTCCAAAAATATACATCTGTGAGAGCACATCCCGCTTGCTCACCTTGAGTCTGTCACTGTCCAGATTGAGGAGCTGCTGTCCATCGATGGCCTGTGTGCTGAACTCAGGTGTGTACTGATCCATGTTCATACCCATCAGCCAATGACACACCTGCTGGGATGTCCAATCAGAGATGGGACGGTTCTGCCAGTGATACTCCTTCCCTCCAGAGCAAGGCTCCTCATCATCCAGAATCTAATACACACACATATATAGCAGCCAGGTGAATCTCATGCTCCTAGAAATGTAGAACATATTAATACCATGGTACTTTTTGATTACTGTAGAATATAATGAAGGTGAATGCATGATTTCTGTGCACAGAACTTCTGAATGTTATCTGACACAACATTATGAAAGCACCAGATCCTCTCAGTCATGCAAAACAAATACTACTGAGAGCAGCCACAGGAAAACAAACGGGGAATGCCATCAGCACACACACACACACACGCAGTGCTTCGAGCTAAAAATAACACAGGAACTACACGAGCGAAGGGGCCGGAGGCACAAGACAATACTTGACCTTCATGATGGCCACAGGAAACCCATACAAACGAACGACGGTGAGAGCGTCATGTCTGATCTGCACTCACCTCGCTTGAGGAGAAGGTTAATGTATGAGAGCGGCCCGACAGGTTGGGCTCCACCACCAGCCCAGAAAAGTCGGAAGTTGGACTGCTGGGGTTCGAATCATCTAGCACTGACAAAGTCTGAAAGGGGCACAGAGAGCGGGATTTGTTACCCAAACATGAAAACTGGGGGAGTTTCAGCGATTTACCCCAAAAGAATCTGTCGGCGAGTGTTACAATATCAACAGTCCTTCAAAAGGAATAGAAATACTACTTGAAGTGTCAGACCGATACACTGACCAGACTTATCAATCAACAAACATTTGGGTAATCTTCTGCAAGCAGACATGATCTGTTTTCAAATATTTTGAGTTATAAGGAATATTAGTTATTTAAAGGTAGACACTGGATTTTACACAGATTTCATGAATCACTTTGATTCTGATTCACAAGCTTGATTCGATCCGATTTTGATCTCGATTCATTTGGTTAAATACAGTATCAGCTACAGTACATGTAAAGTTAAGGAAAAATCTCCCAACCAAATGATCAGTTGGTATATTATGGAAGCCCATTTCCGCCACTAAATAACAAATAAAACAAGGTAATTATGACTTTTTATCTCACAATTCAGACTTTTTTTTCTCAGAATTGGAAGTTCATATCTCGCAATTCTGACTTTATAACTCGCAATTGCAAGTAATAAAGTCAGAATTGTGAGTTGTAAAGTCAGAATTGCATGATATTATTAGGGCTGTGTATTGCCAAAAATCTGGCGATACGGTACATACTGTATCACGATACAGGGGTTGTGATACGATATGTAGCAATACATTGCGATACTGTAAGCAAGGCGATATATTGGGATATTTCTTATTTTAGGAATTGGGTATATTTTTAGGAAAGCTGTAATTAAGAACACACCACCATATGCAAACCTTAGCAATAAATAAATGTAAAAAAAATTTAACCAGAACACAGTGAGATCTGCATTTGAAATAATCAGTCCCTGTAACATTTTAACCTTATTGAACTACTTTTTCTGCAGTACGAGTAAAGGGTGTTAAATTAAAGTGCTTGCAGGATACTTTATTTAAACGTATAATACATATAAAATGTATTCTATAAAAATACCATACATATTTTTAGACCCTGCTTAAAGGTTCACCGTTTAAGTTTACAAGTGCTTACATTATTCCTAAAGAAAACCAAACCATTGTAAAACAATAAAATAAATACAAATCTTATTACCTTTCCACTTGGATTTCACAGGTTTTTTAGTTTGTATTTAAGTTCCACGTGGTATCACCAAAACCACGACGCAAGCACCGCACCAACTGCACAAAATGCCCCCACAATGAGAGAAAG
Organism: Carassius carassius; assembly: GCF_963082965.1. NCBI lineage: Eukaryota > Metazoa > Chordata > Actinopteri > Cypriniformes > Cyprinidae > Carassius > Carassius carassius. The sequence goes on from NC_081765.1 coordinate 4,592,485, forward strand.
CTGCAGCTGCAGGGCGACCCTCCCCTCTATGGCTGCGCATCATCCCCATAAAAGTCCAAATGATGGCAAACTTCAGATTTATACACCGACATGAACTGGGACAATTCTTTCATCCTCCATTACTAGCAGCGAACATTTTGTGCCAAAATGTAAATTCAAAATGAAATAAGTACCATGAATCTAGTATGATTTTTTTTTTTAATATATCGATATTCTGTTTTTGAGAATCGATACAGTATTGCCAAACAAAATATCGCGATACTCACATGTATCGATATTTTCTTACACCCCTATGTATTATAACTTGCAATTGCGAATTCAGTCAAAATTGTTAGTTATGTCAGAATTGCGAGTTATAAACACAATTGCGAGTTATAATGTCAGAATTGCAAGTTATAATGTCAGAATTGCATGATATAAAGTCAGAATTGCATTATATAAAGTCAGAATTGCGTTATAAAAATTTTTGCAATTGCGAGTTATAAAAAATGTTGCAATTGCGAGTTATAAAGCCAGAATTCCGAGTTATAAAGTCAGAATTGTGTGATAAACTCGCAATTGCGAGTTATAAAGTCAGAATTGTGTGATAAACTCGCAATTGCGAGTTATAAAGTCAGAATTGCATGATATAAATTTGCAATTGTAAGTTAAAGTCAAAATTTGGAGTTAGAATGTCAGAATTGCAAGTTATAAAGTCAGAATTTCAAGTTATAAAATTAGAATTGCAAGTTATAAAGTCAAAACTGTGTGATATAAAATTAGATTATAAAGTTAGTTATAAAATTAGTTATAAAGTAAAAATTTTGAGTTAAAAAGTCAGAATTCCGAGTTATAAAGTCAGAATTCTGAGTTATAAAGTCAGAATTACTAGTTATAATGTCAGAAGTGCGAGATATAAACTTCCAATTACAAGAAAAAAAACTCAGAATTTTGAGTTTATAACTTGCAATTTCATTTTGTTAAGTCAGAATTGCAATATATGAACAGATTTATTTTTATCCTGAGAATAAACGTCTTAATTGTGAGATAAAAAGTCGCAATTTCCTTGTTTTATTTATTATTCAGTGGCGGAAACGGAATTCCATAGTACATTACTAGAATATTAAATCCAAATATATAATATGTCCAAAATATAAAAATTCAATTGCAATTTTTTTTTTATAATAATCAACACTCAAATAAGATTGAGCTGTTGAAATCGGTTCATCAAAATGAAGATAAATTACAATAGTGTAATTAACATTGTCAAGCCATTACTATTAATATTGCATTATATTGGGTATTTATAACTCCTATCGATCAACCACCACCTACCTACAACTACAACACACTGTAACAGCACAAGACAAATACACATACTAAACCCAACCCGATCTCACATGAATACATAACTATTTTATGAGGTGGACATTTTATATGAATTTGTATGATGTAAAAAAACAAAAAAAAAAATAGTATGATTTTTTTTTTTTTTTTAAAAGCAAGCATGAAGGTCCACCCATAAACCCAACCATCACTGGAGTAGAAGTAGATTGTACAAAAACATACGAATGAGATAACAGTTATGTAAAATAGTTATGAATTGCCATGAGACTGTGTTGACTAAACCAGACAAGCGGTGTAATGCATCTACATCTTGATTTGACAATAAAAGTCTGAAAAAAATAAAATAAAATAAACATCACTTGCTCAAATCAGCATCATGCATCTAGTGCACTGCATTCAACAAAACTAATGTGATTCTACAAATATATTAAAGCTCAACATATTAGGTTTAATATTCATCTAGAGTTTCACTACATTGCTAGATGAAATTTGACATCTATGAGCGTTTATAAGAGAAAATATACTGTACCAAATCTAAGGAGCGACTGAACAGAGAAGACCAGGAGAGGTTTGTCTGTTTGGGAAAAGGTGTTAATAACATGACATCACTGTCTGAAAGCTTTACCAAACACGCTTCAGCTGGAGCTGATGAAACAGAGAGAAACAAAGAGCTGCTGGATTCATTTTCCCAGTCTGTTCCGCTCAAGCCTAATGAATGATCACAACCGTATGGATGCAGGCTTCAGCCCAGAGCATTTCCACGCCACTTCCTCCTTAGCAACTCACAATTACAAACACACTAAAGTAAGTCCAGCTTGATGTCCAATGTTTGTAGTGTTTATTATTTAGTTTTGTCGTGTGCTTGGCAGAAAGCTGGTTTGTTCTTCCATTTGACTCAGTTTAACTAGAAATGATCAGCACTAGATAAGTCGTCCGCACATATACTACTGTTCAAAACTTCGGGATCCGTCAGATTTTATTTCTTATTTTTTTACTATATACTTTTATTCAGCAAGGATGCATTAAATTAATAAAAAAATGACTTTAACAATTTAAACTGTTAGTAATAATAATAAATTATTACAATTATATACAAACACTGTTCTTTTGAACTTTTTCTTTTTTCAAAGAAGAAACTGGTTTGTAACATTGGCAATAATCAGAAATGTGTCTAAAGCAGTAAATCCGTATATCAGAATGATTTCTGAAGGATCATGTGACACTGAAGACTGGAGGAATGATGCTGGAAATACAGCTTTGATCACAGGAAGAAATTACATTTTAATCATATATTACAGTAGAAAACAGTTATTTAAAGTGTAATATTTCACAATATTACTTTATTTTTGATCAAATGAATGGCAGCCTTGGTAAACATAACAGACTTATTGCAAAAACATAAAAAATAATCTTCCTGACCCCGAACTTTTGAACAAGTAGTGTACATTGACATTTTTAATGAATACCATGTAATTTAATGTCCCTTGACTTTTTTTAAAGCGCATGTTTTTATTGTGAGAAGCATTAAAACTGAACTATTACGTAACATGTGATTCATTTAGAATAGATACTATCTAGTTTTAAGCATCGAATGTCTTAATTTAATCACTTTTGTTAGATTTGTTTGCTTCTTTAAATGTTTACTGCTAAAAATAAACAAAAAAGAGAGAGAAAACAGCTCATATAGCCCTATTTGTGGAAAGTGCCAAATATTCATATTTCGCTCTACAACTGCCAGGGTAAAGATATTAAGAGTAATATAAATGATGAGATTTCACATTCCACATATTAAGATAACTGTTTTATAAAAAAAGCTGTAGTCATACATACTCATGCATGAAAGTCAATTCATGGTCATTATGTTTTGAAGATCTATAATAGTTCTGGCAAGAGGATCAATCGTGGAGCAGAAGTGCTCTGAGAGAGAGAGAGAGAGCAGTGGTTGTCACCTTGTTTTTGGAGCTGTGGCTGTGTATGCTGGCGTCTGCAGTGGTGTGTGGGAGACTGCTGGACGAGCGCTCTTTGTCTTTCTCTCCAAACCAGGAGAAGGGCATGCAGGTGGGGATGGAGGTCATGGACTCTGAAGGGGAGACTTGGGCCCTTGACTCCTCCAGTAACTCCGCTGAACCCCTACAACACAACACATTGAGACACGGGGAGTGAAACTGCAAGGTCTGTGTACAGAAAGCAATGAGAAATGCATTCTGATGCCAACTTTTTTTTGTTTGTTTAGCCTGTTTTGCACTAACCAATAGTTAAAAGTACACAGGAGTACATATGTGGTTCCTAACAGAGGACCAGATTTTGGAAAACCACTTTCACACTGACAACTAATGTCAAACAGATTTGGATCCACATTAAAAGAGGAAGTGTAAAATTGTCCTATCACCTTCACGGTCTATGTTTGTGAGTGTGTACCTGCTGTCCATTGACGCCCTCTTAGCTTCTTTGCTTAGTTTCTTCCCCTTGCCTCCTGATTTCCTTAAACCACTATCAGAAAATGCATTCAATAAAACAACACCACAATCCAAAATGAACTTACAATAAGAACTCAACAACTCAGATGCTCATTTACTTATGCTGTAAAATGCTAAAGGTGGAGAATTTTGCACTTACCCGAAATCTGGGAATCTTCTTTTGGCTTTTCCGGCTGCATCATTAGACTCTTCTGAAATAAAGAAAATAATTATATCAGAACACAAACACTGACACACATCTGGTGGCCAGGCTAACATGGATTCATAGCACTTCATTTTCAAGTGATTATGGCAGCAAATATAAGAAACTTCTCCGCTTCAGCCATAGTTTGGATGCATATCGTCCCATCCAAACTGAGTCACGTTTGTGCTTTTTTAACATTTCTTTAGTGAATTATGTCAGGAAACACAGTTGGGATATGCAAATAAATGCCATCAGTATTGTTTGCACTATCAGTAGACGCGGTTCTTGGCATGTGTTTTACTTAAGATTTTTCATGCTTTAACGCTTTAAAGTAAATATTTACAAAAAAACATCTAAAACAATTATTTTGCCAAATTACTACTGATTATTAGCCTGTAGTTTGTTACACTTACCAGGCAATACTATAAATTTCAGATTTGTTATATAGACTCTAAATTATGATTGATAGTCCGAATACCTGATAAACAACAAGTTTTTTTAATCCCATTGCTGTTGCGGAGATTACGTCTATTGTAAAAAGCACCCTTCTACTGGGATCCTAAATCCAGCTTGTTACCTTTGACCTCTTTGCCCTTGCCTTTGGACTCTCTCTTCTTTACATTCCGTAGGAAGCTGGAGGGGGAGGAGTCTTTAGGGGAGGAGAGGGCGGGGTCTTGAGGATCCCTCTGCACTGATTGGCTGCTGCTCGTAACAGAACCTTCATCTTTCGGGTGGTTAGCAGGAGAAGATATGGCGACCGGCAGGGACAAACTCTCCTGGAACGATCTCCTATGAGGCGGAGGAGACTCGGGACACACAGACTGACTCTCATCATCACCCTGAAAACAGACAAGACAGTTGGAGGTTTTGGATTTTTTTACAGCAGTCAATTGCCCGTGGATTTCTCGAGCTCTGTGTGACCTGTGGGCTTCTCGCTGGGGAGCTGAGCGTCTCTTTGAGTTTACTGCGGGACGGCGGCTGTCGTTTGTTTCTCTGGGACAGCTGGGCCTTTGCACGATGGGCGCTGGTGTCCAAACGCTGCGTCTCAGGAACCACCTCACTCCAGTCCGCTCCTGGACAACAATTCATGGGGAACTGACTGAGAGATCCTTTGAAAGCACTTCAGTTAAATGAATTACTGCTCAGGGTCAAGTGAACTCACTGTAGTCCCAGCAGAAATCTGCTTGGTTTGAAAGAGACTCCTATGTGAACACTGTTCACCTCTACACTACTGACGATGGATAACACTCCTTCTGGAGACTTAACTACCTGCTTTTAAATCATGCTTGAAAATGACCCTTTCTCTCAGACCTGCTCATAACTTGGCTATATTAGCTTACTTCATTCATAATTTCATTGGGTTTTCATTTAATATTTGGTCTATTTTTCTTATAGATTCAGATGTTAATTTTAAAACTCTTGTGTTTGATTGTTATTTTGTTATTGTCCACTGTGTAGCACCTTGGCCTGAAATCATGTTATTCTAAAATAAAATTGACCTTGAATGACCTTGAACAGTAATGCCTGTCTACTTTGATTTGAATGGCCATCTCAGACCAACCATGATTTTTTTTTTTTTTTTTCAATTTTGGTTACAACAAGAGTTGTACTTTGTACAGTTACAGAAACAGAAATTTTAGTACAGTTACAGAAACTTTCATGCGCATATTGTAGTAGAATAAACAATTTTTTAGTTTGCACAGATGGACAAAACAGGATGCATGCTTGATGCAGGCATATTTAGTTATTGTCGGTATAATTATGCAATAAATATGAACACTAGCCCATTGTCTAATAACTTCAGTCTGGGCTCAGCATGATCTCACAATCACATTAATCATTCTTGGATTTAGACAGCCATTGAAAAGCATTGAGATCGTTGACTTACCCAGCAGAATCGAATCTGCTGACTTACTGCCTGACAGTGGAGGCTCATGATGAGCAGACTCAAGCTTCGCCAGCTACACAGAGACAGATTGATATGCAGGAATCAGAGAACATGAAAGATGTATGTGTGCGAGTCCAATTCAAATGAGGTTTGTTAATTCTCACCCTGCGCTGCAGATCCTCTATCTGTATTTTATATTCAGCCTCTCTCTCTTCCAGAGTTCTCCTTAAGTCCTCCTCTCTCTGCTCATACTCCGCCTCTCTGCAACACACACAACCAGCCAATCAGAAGGTTTGTTTCTAATTCCTGCAATGGGATGTTTAGATATGCAAATAATTCACAATCTCATTAAATATGCACAAATTGTGCATACATTTTCAGAGCAGAAATCTGAACACTGGATGAAGACAGATTCAAAATCTTGATTTTTTTTTATCTTTCATCACTCCATAAATCAGTAAAAATCAGTTTTTATCAGCATGTTTTAAGAATAAAATGTTATATAAATCGGATAAATGACACATGAAGACACCCCTCTGTAAAAACACTCAGAATATAGGAATAAAACTGAAAAGTGCAATGTATGTAAGTGCTTTCTTGATCAGTGCATATATTAGACCTACATACCAAAAAAATACAAAAACAAGTCCATGCAAACTGCAGACTTTACTGAGAGTTTTGAAGACATACAGTTATTGCATACAATTAAATCTTCACTAATGGAAAGCTTATTTCTGACGTCATCACTCACTTCTGCTGATAGTCCTTGAGCAGTTTCTTGGCTTTGCTGTATTTTATATCCAGAGCTTCATATTGGCTCTGCGTGTCATTGAGCTGTTCGTTAATGCTCTTACAGAGATCCTGAGCCTCCAGCCAGTTCTTCTCCATCTGAGCGATTCTCTCCGAGTTCTCCTGAACGCTCCTCTCTAACTGAGCTTCCCTCTCTTCCCACGCCGCACGCTCCTCTGACGACTCTCTCAACTACAGCATCAACAGAACCTGATCAGTTAAAACACACGGGGACTGCTGTATGTTGGATATAAATGGATAAGAAGGTTCAGAAGTTCTTACTCTCTCTTTCAGTTCATCTACTTCGGCTTCTGCAATAGTGTGTTTTATCTGGAGCTGACATTAAAACAGAATACACACGGAAATCATTAAAGGCAATCTATTATAGATAAGTGAAATGAAAAGCAATGAAAAGTCTGTTACCTCTTTAAATCTGAACGTTAGTTGAGCGCCATCCATGTTTGACGGCAGGAACATTTCTTCGCTCTCGGGCAAATCGTACACTTCCACATTCCTCCTGCCGAAACTCGAATCGAGGATGCCATCCTCCCCCCCTTCCTCCTCATCCTCGTAGTGCTCGTCCTGTCATGACGTTGAGAAAATAGCTTATAAATGAACCCAAGTATAGTGAAAAACCACTGGTGAAACATTAGCCTTTCAGAATTCACAAGCTCCACATTCCTGAGCAGGTATAAACCCCACTTCGATTTTAAATAGACTCACGAATCTGTTTCCTCATTCAACATGGTGGATTTTTACATATTTTTTGCATACGTGTGAAACATTCAACAAAGCTGTTCTGATGAATTTACAGCATGGCTAATAAAAGTCTGAAGGTGTTTCTTTAACCCATCAGTGCAGGATTCCAGTCTAAACGTGCGCTCAAATGAGCAAAACTTTGACGAAATGGTAAAAAAGGGACACTGTCAGCAGTATAGCAATGCATAAAGCACAGCTCACACACAAGTCACCACACACAGTTGGTCAACGCAACGATTTCACATGACTAATAAAACCTGCATGGGAAACTTTTCTGCTCTTGTGAAAAACATCCAAAATTGTATCATGATTGAAATGCATTTCAATGGATTCAAATGGATTTCATTACTATTGAAATGGATTTCACAGAGCAACGGTAAATGTGAACGCTCCTTAAAACCCTCTGAAAACCAAAGATCCAAATAAACTCAAAAAGGTACGTCTGGACCAATTTGGCTAGTTAGCATGGTCCAGTTAGCCCCTGCTGGTATAGATGCTGAGCATGTGTTGGTAAGTTACCTTAAAACAGTAACTAATTAATAGCTTCTAATTACATATTCAACAGTGTAATTAAATTACTGTACTAATTACTCTTTCTAAAAAGTATTGCATTATTTATTATTACTAATTGCTTTCTAAATTTCAAATCAACCTCAACCAGCTGAACAATACAAAGATAGACATCAATTGAATTACAGTAATTACTTGGTAATGCATTACACCCAACACTGGTTGAAACTACACCAATGCATGTTTCTTCATTGACACGGTAAAGCTCTAACTGAGGATGCAAGCAAATTGGTACACCATTTATTTATGAGTGTATAATAAATGCACTGAGACTTTCAGAAATACTAATTGAAATGCATAGAAACAATCGTCAAACGTGTACAATGAGTAAGCAGGGGCTTTGTGTTTGACTGACCTCTTCAGTGGACTGCTCGTATGTGTCCTCCTCCTGCTGTTGCCGTTCCTGCTCGAGGGTCTCACTGATCAGTCGGGCCACCTCACTCTGAGTACCTGGCTTCTCTCGGCCAATCAGAAACCTGCACATTGACAGGTGAGCAAGGCGGAAACAAGGATGATTACGTCTGTAGCATTTACTGATCTGCTGACATCAGGTAGAGAGGAAACAACGGAGCCTGTGTGAGTGTGTGCATTGTTTATTTGCATGTGGTGAACTCCTAGCCCAGTGCATGGGTCTCCAAACCTGCTCATGGTGAGCTACCTTCTGCAGCCAGTTAGATTGCTTGATCAACATTTAAATTGTCAATTTCAGTGTTCGCTGCAAGCTGGTCCTAAAGCACAGAAACCCTCCACCTCCCCCAGCTCCACCTGTCTAGGATTTATGTATGCCTGTTTATTTAGCAGATCTTATATGCTCACATCAGCATATCTATGTATTTCTAGCAGTAGCAAGTCCATATTTGCTCTGCGGCAGCGCGTGTAGCAGATCTGGCCTGATAAATACAAAAGATACATAAACATATCTATACATAAACATGCTAAACCAATTCTGAGTGGTCATGATTGAACTACAGCTAAAAATATTCTATGAGAACAGTGAAGTCCACACCACATCTATTACGACAGAGAAACAATACTTAGGACTCAATTTTTTGTTGTTGTTTTCAGCCTATAAACGCTAAAATGCTGGTTATATAATCGTTCACTTTGTTTGGACTGTTGGGGCAGACATACGTATATTTCACTCCAGAGTCTACACATTTGACTTAGATTTCCATGATTATCTGTGGGGACTGATTTGCATACGGTAGATAGAAATTATTTTGAAGAATGTTGGTAACAAAGTCGGTAGCTATTTACTTCCAAATGCTAAGGAAGTCAATGGCTACCAGCAACTTACTTCAAAACATCTTCTTGATTTGGTAAGTAAATAATGACAGAACATTCATTTTTGGGTAAATCCTTTAAAAAGTTTTTACAATCCCAAACTATACACTAAATAAAAACCATTTGTTTTTTGAATACATAACTAGCAACTGTGTAGTTATATATTGCATGCGAGTTAGTAAGTACAGTGATTTAAAGTAAGCATAAAAAGAACATTTTCTAAATGCATGGTATTGATGACTTATCCATTTTTGAGGTCGTAATTTTCAATCAAAATGCCTTAAGTCAATCTTCCAGTGAAATGACAGACTTCTCCAGGCTTTCAGTCTGCTAGAACCCTGTCCCTGCAAGCCAACATTCAGATCTCTCTCTCTCTCTTTCAACCACATCTCAAAATCCAGTAAACAAACAGAGATATATAGTCCCATCTTATGTTAAAATACAGACAAAATCTGTTACTACTTCTGTTTCTGACTTCAATTCTCATGCCTCGCCTCTTTCATCATGTACAAACAACAGCTACTGTATGCTAGGTCACTACACATGGCAGTCAGATGGTCCAATCGTATCTATTTGAACAGTGTTTGAGGCCAGTTATGATGTGGTGTCAACCACATTACATAGACAAAAGTTTGACAACACAAGACTATAAGAAATTAAGAAAGACAACTGTGATGACATTTGTGGAGATTTCATACAGCACCTAATGACAAACTAAACTATCTAGACTGAATGTAAGTATTTTAGACAGAGCAGGACCAACCTGACAGTTCCCTTCGTGTTCTTGAGGATGGTCGCAGCAAAGAGTTGCGTCACACCAACCAGACTGATGCTATCCACCTCCACAATCTGATCATTCACCTGGATCCTGGAACAGACAATGATGTCCATGATGATGTTACATTGACAAAAGTAGTACTGAATGATTCATACGTCTCATAAAGCAACCATCTTTTGATTAATCTGAAGAGCTCACCTCCCATCTCTCTCTGCAGCACCGTCCTGCATGATAGTCTTGACGAAGATGCCCAGTTTCTCCAGACCCTGGTCTGCCCCAACACCCATCCCGATAATACTGATCCCCAGCCCTTTATCACCTACACAAAGAGAAAAGAGAGAGCAGGTCTTCATCGATTTCATTCTGACTTTCTCAATCACGTACAGTTCCTCCCCAAACAGATCATTTATTGGAATTAAACCAAAAATAGAACCAGAAAAATTGACAATGACTTGAACATGAATTCTTTAACATATGGCCACCAGTATATACAGAGTTCAGCATCTTTGCAGTGATGTCTGTAGTCATTTCACATGCAAAGATGCTAGCCAATTGGCTTGAGAGCGATTTTTTCTGTTTGACCTGTGCTTCGTACATCTCTACACAGCTGACAATGGACCTATTTTTGCCCATTAATGGGATCAAACATTTAAAGCTACAGTAGTTTAATCCTAAGGTTCAGCGAGATGGAAAAATCAGCATGAAAATGAAATTACGGATGTTTCTCTTACATTATAAGTCAATTACAGCAAATAACATTCAACAGAGGCGCAGAATACTGTGTTTAAAGTTATTCAATTCTAATCTAAATCAACCAATTTTAAAAGCATGACTGATTTTGAATCATTTTAATCATGGAGTGTTTTCTGAAAGACACAGCCTCACCTTTCTCGATCTCCACAGGAAACACGTCCATCTTCTCCACCCGTTTCTCCAGCTCGTACTCGGCAGACGCCGCCACAGGATCCACATCATCGTTCCTCCGGTCGTACTCTTCATTAGAGAACGTGCTGTACACCTGAAAGCCCAGAGACACAACAGTCATAATCATCTTTCAGAGTGCTTATTGTGTGTCTTATTAAGATGAGGGCCCTTCCTAGATCACTGCTCACTGTAACACTGGACAGCTCAACAAAGCCAAAACATCAAAGCTGTAATCAGCTTCTCTAGTCGCACCAAAGAAGGGCTTCTTTTCTGACACAATATCAGCAGCACTTATTACAGAGAAAATCACTTCAGAACATTTACTGCACACACACACACACAAAAACATTTATTAGAGATTCCCCCATTCTTTAGTCAATTACATTTTACAAAAACAGCATACATTGAATTTATATGATGAACTGATGTGTACAGAAACATGCAACAATCATAAGAGTCAACATATAAAACTCATTAAACATAACATACAGTTCAGTGGACTAGAGAAAGTGAGAGGATACAGAAAGAAAATCTGGGTGTTATATATAATTGATTGATTTATTTATCTATCTATTTTATTCAGCCACAAACACTGACTGATTATGGTGAACTATTAAATTTTAATTTGTCCCAATTCAATTATAATTGTTTAAAATTTTATTTTATTTTACTTATTAGTTTATTGCTTAGATTCGAATTTTTAGAGTTTAGCTGCTGTGTTTCTGCACATTGTTTAGTGAAGAACGCGTCCACAAAAGGAGTTCATTCAGAGCCCCGCGGATATGTTCATGTGCAATCAGGCTCTTTTTGCAAATAGCCTTTAAGTCTTAATATTAACGTTATGTTGTATAAATAACGAAGCGTATTCTATATGAAATTATGAGTTGAATCCCATTGATTAAAAACTTGCTATCAAATGCGTCACTCTACTGGTCATCTTCAGCGAGCGCAGCTCAAAACAGAAATGCAGAACATTAACTGCTAACGTTTTAGACTAACGTTATAATGAGAGCACTATTGTAAAAAAAAAAAAAAATTGTTTTTATACAATTCGTAATTGTTATGGTTTCGCCGACGTTAAGTGTTAGCTATCTGTTCATCAAAACATAAAACATTATTTACCCCGTTTATATCTGCAAGGTGTTCATTACACATTTTCCCTGTGTGTTAACATCAGTAATTATGTTAGTCGAATGTCTGACTTGACTCTTGTTAATGTATTTTGCCCCGCCCCCAAACATGATTCGACTATCAGTCGAATATCGGCAAGATTCGAAAATTCCGATTCAACTATGAAAGTCCTTAGTCGGGGACACTTATTTACTGGAGATTGACAGACCCTTTATTAATATAAAATATTTATTTATTTATTTTAAAACAGTCCTTCATTTAGAAATAGTTCTCCTTTTGTGTTCCAAAGAAGAAAGTAAATCATATGGGTTTGGAAAGACATAAAAATGCGAGTAAACAATGACAACTGTCTTTTTTGGCTGAAGTATCCCTTTAAATCGTCTATCAAATCTTCTCTCAATTAATGAAGAGAGTTAAATGCGTGTGTGAAGTAGGACAGCGTGAAAGCAGATTAAGCCTGAGCACTGTGAGAGAAGAACAATAAAAGATTGGGTTTGAGTAAAAGGATCTCACTGGGCTCCACTAATTATATTTTATCAGTCTGAGAGCAGAAATCTGAGGGGAAACTCAATATAAAATGAATCCAACTGTAGAAAGAGTTGAACTGTAGCTTAAATAGTATTATTTTGTGGAGAGACACACAGACTGGGCTCCAAGCTTTGAATGAATGAAGACAAAGCTCAAATGTTTGCCAGCTCTCTCTCTATCTCTCTCTCAAACACACACACACACACACACACACACACAGACACACACACACACATTTCCCTTTGAGGCTCTCTTGGTCTGAAGAGAAACTCGGGTGATTAGGACTCTTTCAGATGTGTGATTTTACCTGGTAAACATTTCCTGTGTGAGGACTACCTGGAGCAGTTTGGCCCTTTTTTTTGGCATCCCAAGTTGTTGACGCCCTCTTACAACCAACCTGTGTGTGTCCTAAACTGCCAAATATAAAACAAGGATTTGGTCTCTGTAACCTACCCTAAGTCAAAGATGCATGCAACCTCTAAAACAAACTCCTCTCTACACTCCTCAATCACAACAACATCTGCTGTATTAACAGACAAACGAGAAAAATTACTGTTGAACAGCCAGCCGGTCAGGGTATGTGATGTAGGAAGTTGTAGGAAACCCGATAGAAAGGTTGAGTCTAGTAGGAAGAATGTGTAATCTGGCTCTTACTGTGAAAATGGCAAGGTCCTCAAGTGAGTGAGAAATAGCATGATCAGCAGAGGGAAGACATGCAAGGTTTCCCTGTAGGTTCAGTCCAGTCCAGTGTTGTTTTTGGTGATACTGATGTAAATCCATGAGTTTGCCGGGCACCTGCGGATGTTAGCAGCTGGCTATATCCACCGAATGTATCTGCTGCTCTGACACAGATCAGGGGATCTGTAATAATATCCTCCGAGACGCTCACCGTCACAGAGTCAGACCGAGCCCACTCCAGTGATACTCAGTTCTTACACAGAGGTCAATCAGGTCCAGCCAGTCTGACCAGACACCAAAACCAGCAGAGTGGGTGTCAAGTTTCCCACTGGGTTTTCTTTTGAAGCCAAGAAAGTGGGACTCCGAGTACCTGGTTAACGGCACCCTGCGTCTCCTGAGGTCCAGGAACAGGGAGGATCGAGCCAGTTCCCTAATGTCTTTGTCATCATTATTCATTATTTCATCAATATATAACATGTTCAGAAGATGGGAAATCCGCATGCTGGTATAAACCCATATAACTTTTGGTAGCCCCAGTCCTCCTTCCCACCGGGGATGAAAATACAAGTGATATGTGTATTTAGTCCAAACCACTTTTACACTAAGCTCACTGTTTTGTTATTCATTTCGCTCATCACTTTCTGCTGGATATGAACGTTAGAGAACAGATGTTGTACTTTAGACAGTGCCACCTGTCTAGTAGCCTCCGGCTTCATGGTCAGTGGCAGTGGACACTTATCAATCAGGTCAAGCCATGCATGTGAACTCTTGTTTACTTGCTCTTTCCACTCTCCTGCAATATCAGTTTTAAGTCCAAGATATGTTTATGCCTCATCAGATTTTGTAGCTACTGTAAACACTGGACAATTACCTCCTGTTGCCTCCAATCCTCCTCTTAACAGCACATTTTGTGTCCTTAATCTCTAGGCCTGACCATTTCAGAAAAGAATCTGTTCTGGCTAGCATGTCTTTAATTACGCTCTCTTCTCTGGAGGCAATCTGGACATCATCTGCATAGCCAGAGGAAGCAAAGTTCTTCTCACGCTGGCGTCGTGTGTTGAGACGTTTTTTCATGAGACTGAAAATCCATCCACTGATGTTCAGACAGCAGGTAGAGATGGGATCCATGGGAGGAAACTTGAAGTAACAGCAGCTGTTGGTAAATTCTCTCAGTGAGTAATACTTGTTTAAATTGATTGTTGCAATCAAGCACATGGTCCACAATAGTTGCTAAAGCATTTTATCTGCACCTACTGCATTAACAATGGCGATTACAACGGGTGTGGTTGTTTGGTTTTCACAACAGTCAGTGCATCTAGTAGTGCCATGCTTTAATCAGATAGGATTTTATCATCATATAAATCCACCTGAGAACTACAAAAATTGACTAAGGAAGGACAAAGATACAGATATCATAAGCACAAACAAATCTCTCTTTCTGTGGAGGTTTAGAGGGCATCTCCAACTGCAGTTTTAGAGGGAAGGAACAATTTAGAGGCATGCAAAGGATTTTGTAATCTGGGTGTATAGCATTTAGGGATGGGGCTTGAATTAAAGATGCCGATTCATAATTAGGAGCAGAAAAAGAGAACGATATAGAGCACAGAAAGCAGCGTTGCTGGTCGCTGCAAATGTGCTGAGCTCTGATGTGACGTAATGCATCCGAATACACCAGGATGACGCCAAATTCACTGAACGGCCCAAGACCAATAACAGCACAGAGAAAGATTCACTGGGTTCAGTCACAGTTCTAGAAAGCTCCATGTGTGAGCACAATTATGCCATATTGTTTTTTCTTTAAAAATATGAATTAGATAACATGACACTTTCCAGCAGACAACATTTTGAACTTTCTGATCTCTTAAATAAGGGTTCACTGCATCATATCTTCAACAGACCACCCAAAATATACATTAAAGCTGAACTAAAAAAAGGAATCGTTATGATAAAGAAGCCACAACCATATATCAATCATGTATCAGTCAACTGGTGAGTACTGATCGAGAACAATGACCTCTATTTTGGTTAGTAAGACTTAACCAGTCCAAGAAGAGCTAACTTACACAAAGACATCTTAAAGGTACAGCCAAAACTGTCTGTGATTGACACAGGACTCGGGTCAGTGTCAAAGATGGTCGGGAATGGTCGATTTGTATATTTGATATATTTCTTGTAACATTTATTTGTTTTTATGTTAATTTCTGACAGTTACTTGTCTTTAATAATGCTTAAATTTATATACGGAGTGTTCCTGTGGCTCAATGGTATGGGATTTAAATCCTGCCATGATTCAAAACTGAAAATAAAGTTCTGAAAGGTTGAAACTAAGTGTTCGAAAACTCAAAATCTTACAAAAAAAAGTTTTGCAGGATCGAAAAATAAGATTTGCAAGCTTGCAAAATGTAAAAAAATAAAAATATCTCTGCAAACATTATGTTGTTTTTGAGATTTCCTTCTTCAGAACTGCAACATTTTTTTTACGATGTTGCGCAAATAATTTTTCAGTTTAAAATTTGTCAGTGTTCTCCCACTGTATTAGATTGTTTTCCAGGTTTGAAACCTTGTAAATGGTGATCTGAAAACTGGTGTGCGAAAAGTTTTGAAACTCTGAAAACTGAGGTTCGAAAGGGCGAAACTTATTACATTACATTTGCACTCCTATTGCAGACTATTTTTTTCAGAGCTGAGTTTACAACACCCACTTTGCGGAGATACGCACACACAGTTGCGAGCTTGCGACTCACGTGATTTGTGGCAGCGTTGTCACGCAGCTCTGCTCTGAAACTCTGAAACTCAGACTGAGCGAAAATGAAGCTTCGCAACCTCTCAACTAAAAAAAGCCTGGAGGGAGGGCCTTCTGCTCTTGGCCAATGCTTTGCTGTCTGCTGACGTACAGTCCAATCACAAGTCGTATTTACTGGAAAGGTGGGATTGACCGACTGCTCCGCCAATGACAATGACAGTGTTGGGGCCTATGACAATTTTGCAAAAATCTGTAAAAATCTGAACCACTGTCCCAACTGGGCCAGAAAAAATACAAATAATAATAAAAATCACAGGGTTCAGTCCAGGTGATGAGCTCTGCTAACAATATTAAAGCAGACTTCAGCAAAAATAAAAGTGCATAAACGTGTTATGGCATCTTTAAAAACAGTGCACGTCTGTGTGTGTGTGTTTCAGGGTTATAGTGAAGGTGGTGGAGTATAAATTAATGTAGTCCTAAAACTGGAAAAACAGTTCTCAAAATCTCCAATCCACATGACTAGACGTCTCTCTGTCAACACACACAAAGTCATCTCTCTCAATCACAGGGACTAACTTTCCTAACCAATAATAACTGGTCTCAACTACAAGCTAAACAATATATACAATACTAGAAAAATGACTTTCAAGCATTTAAACTTACACCCACCATAACTGAAACTACGATCACACTGAAAATCCATCTAGAAAAACAATAACGAGTGAGACAGAGACAGGGCAATGGCTGCGTGTTAATTAACAGTGGAATATATCTGAGGTTTTCTGTGTGTGTGTGTGTGTGTGTGTGTGTGATGAATGGCAGGCCAGCACTGACCTCACACCGCTCTGTGGTTACACTTGGCCTCTTTTTCCTCCTTTCTCTTTCTTTCCGTCAGAAATGGATCTTATACAGCGACTCACAGAGATGGGAGACCATTAGGAATACCTTTGCTAAAATACACCGTAAGAATCCTTCGGAAATTCCCCCTCTGTAAAGCACTCTCACCGAGGCCCGACTCAGAGACGCTCACTGAATGGATAAATCAGCAGCTGCGCTACGTACGGGAAACCATCCAGCCGGCGCTCAACAAAGCGACAAATTCCAACAGTAAGAGAGAACCCAGAGTGGTAAGCGGAAACGAATTAGCCTATCTTTGGGAACACCGTAGGAGTAAGGCAATAGATATAATTCTAAACAAAAGCACTTACCCAGACCCCCCTCCTGCGATAAATGATATGAATAAAGTTTATGAGTATTATGCTGCGAAATGCCAACCAGCACAGTTACACCAACAGATGGGCAGTCCTCCGTGGTGCGGCGCTCTCGACCTGAAGGACCCGAAAGATGCCCCCGTTACTTCGGACTTCACTGCAGAGGAGATCTCAAGCGTGCTTTGTAGTATCCCGAACAACAAAGCATGTGGTGCAGATGGTGTGACTTATGAAGTGCTCAAGGCAACAAAACTATTTTCAATAATGACATTAACTCAGATTTTTAATGTCTGTTTAATTAACCGGAAAGTTCCCGATTCTTGGAAGGGAGCTATTATATATAGGATCCCCAAAAAGAATAACATTCCAGAAGATCCCTCCACCTGGAGAGATATATCACTGCTCCCCACTATATACAAGGTATTTATGAAGTGTGTTTTATGCCGAATTTTACCCTGGCTGGTGGAATCAGGAACATTGTCAACAAAACAAAAAGCATACATAGAGAGGCAGGGAATGAATGAGCATGTATTCTGTTTGAAGACTGCCATCGATGATTTTAAACATGAATCCTCCCGTTTCTATGCGGTATTTCTCGATTTTCGAGACACGTTTGGCTCTTTACCACATAGCGTAATGCTTCATTCCCTTGTGGAAATAAAACTGCTGGAACAGTACATACATATAGTCAAGAATGTATATGACAATTCCTTTTTACAAGTGATTTGCGGACATCAACTAACGAAACCGATTAAACTTGAAGTTGGGATTAAGACGGGATGTCCCTGGAGCGCTGTGAACTTCATACTGGCCTTAAACCACTGGCTGAAATGGCTATGTCTCCTTGCCCCGCCTGGTATTACATCTCCAAACCCAGTTCAGGCTTTTGCCGATGACGTCCTCATAGTATCAAGAGAGGAGAACGTCATTACCAACATGCTGTCATACACCGACCGCTTTCTGCAATGGTCTGGACTCGAGGTTAAGAATAGTAAATGTGCGGTGTTCTACGAATGAACGGTAATAGATGGTATAAGGCCAAGAGTGATCAGCCTCCATCATTCATAATGGCTGGAAGCACAATCAGAGTTTATTCAAGACACGAACCATACAATTATTTAGGACATATGTTTAATGTGGCAGGAGAATGGCACGAGCAAGTCAGTGATATCTGCAAAGAATACTCCAGCAGACTAGACTTGATAGATCAGTGTCCTCTACCGACCTGTATGAAACTCCAGGCCGTTCGAGATATAGCTCTTTCCAAGATTCATCATCTGTTTGCTAATGTCCACATTGCTAAAAAATATCTTACGGAGCTGAACAATAAGACCGTGCAGCTGGTAAGAAAATGGTTAAGTCTTAACACACACACAACAAGAAGTATTCTCTTTATGAATAAATCCGAAGGGGGACTGGGGATCCCTAACATTGAGTGGATTTATACAGCGACTAGAGTAAAGCATCTACTGCGTATGTTGAATAACGATGACCCTACAGTTCGTGAAGTTGCCCGGGGCTCACTGTTGCTGGATCTGAGCAAACGCAAGGTCCCCTATGCTGCAGACGGAGAACCAGGATTCCTCGGTTTTCGGAAGAAACCTAGCGGAAAGCTGGATACCAGAGCTACGGGATTCGGAGTACGTTCGGATTGGCCCGATCTGAATGATTTGTGCAGCAATAACAACATACAGCTGAACTGGGCACATACTGGCGGGGAGCAGGTGAATATCAGTCAGGGGCAGATTATGGATCCTAATGTGTATGCTGAGGCGTCTATCCATAACACTGGAACCAGTCAGAGGTTGAAAAGCCGGACGTGCAGGTATGAAATCCTCCAACACTTTCAAGCACAACAGCGCGATTACTGGGTTAACCTGCGTCTTCAAGGGAAACTTGCATGTCTGCAGAGCGCGGATAATACAGTCTCACATAAAACAAAATTCAACTATCAATGAAGATATCTTAAAATTTGTTATTAAAGCTCGGCTGCAAACTCTACCAACCAAATACAACCTCTCTTTGTGGTTCCCAAAACACCACGAACCATTCTGCTTACTACACAGCGATAAGATAATGGAATCCACAGCGCATATACTGAACGGATGCCCCGCGTTTAAAGCACTTTACATCGCGTGTCATGATCGCATCGTAAACATAACGGCTCAAGAACTGCGCAAAGTATCTGGACAAAGTGCAATACATACAAACAAAACTGTTAAAATTAGCCTGGTTTTAAACTTGAATGATAATAATATAAGCTCTCTTAGAAGTGTTCTCAGGGAATACCCAAACACTCCAGACATCGTAGTCATCAATGAACTAAGAACATTCTGATTCTGGAAGTGGGCTGTTGTTTTGATCTTTACATGGATTTGTGCTTTTCTGAGAAAATGTTAAAGTATCAGACATTAACAAATGCTTTGGCAGTGTGTGGTTACAGGATCTAACTGATTATTCTTATTTTTGGTAGCTTGGGACATGTGCACAGATTATGTGTCAGAGGCTTGCAGATTGCTGGACTGAGTAAAAACACCTCTAAGCAAACAGCCAGATATTGTTCTGTGTCAGCAATCATAGGCACTCTGCATGTTTGGAGAAGACGATGTCACCTTTATCCATAGCCTACTCTTTGAATGTGGTTGCAACTTGCATTGTCTTTATTGTCAGGTGAAACATAATAGGCTCTTTGTGAATATTTGGATGCTGTTGTTCTAATTAGTATTTGTCATTCCAAATAAAATAATCAAATGTGTGTGATGAATGGCAGGCCAGCACTGACCTCACACCGCTCTGTGGTTACACTTGGCCTCTTTTTCCTCCTTTCTCTTTCTTTCCGTCTCTCTTCCATCTCTCCTGTTGCCATGGACGACACCAGCAATTCAAACAATGTCTCTTTTCTTTGCTGAAACCTGACCGCTCATGGCCTCTGAGAGCGAGAGAGAGAATCTGTGCTGTTCACACCTGCCTCAGTTACACCACCACATTCAAACACCTTCCTGTCTGACTTATGGCTTCCTGTCCCATCCTCATCCTGAGAGCAATACAAACCTTCATCATTTACACTCACCCTAATATTATGTCCCACAAAAGTTTCGTCGTTTTTATGAAAGTGTGATTAAAGTGGGACTCCCGTTCTAAATCCAACATACCTGTCATGCGATAGCTTTGTGTAAGACACGGGCTGAAATTGAATGGCATTATTAACTGATAATCTTTCTCTCCAGTGAGCGGTTAACAACAGTAGCCTGATTGAGCCAAAGATTTGAGGAAGACACCACGGCTTTCAGTGCTAAGTGAAAGTCTCCATCTCTCCCGGAGACATTTTCTGTATAACGTGGGATTCCATGTGATTTTTTTCCTCCGTGAACATCATACTCTATGTAATAATCGTAGAAGTGAACTGCTATTTATGATGCAAGACTTGAATACGTGCATGCATTTCACACTTATTATAACATAATTCATTTCTACAGTTGCTCCACTCTGAATAAACTGCCTTCGGAGAACAGTGTGTTTCACCTCCCGCAATACAGCAGCTGGATTTTAACAAGGAAGTGTAAAAAGTCTTATTTTAAATCTCTAATAATGAACTTTCAGGCGACACATTTCTGCAGTGTCATCAGACAAGCTCCACCTCTTTATTTTCCTCCTGGGGTTATGACTTGGTTATAAACAACTGACCCTTACAGACCCTTGACCTCTCGGAGCAAGGAGGAAATTACTCAAAGAAGAAGAACGCTGGCTGAACAATGAACAGTCAACCAGTTTTCTTCAAAACAATATATTAGAGAGAGAGAGTGAGCAAGATTCCTCAGGTGAAGGCTGATGTGTGTCCCAGAAACATGAGTATTCCCATGTAGCACCACACCCGTGTGTTTGTTCAGACTTTTTGTGTAGCTTTGAGGAGAGGCTGCTGAACTTCCTGGAGGTGGAGCGCACGGCAGGTGCACTTCATATTCACACGTGACACACACACACACACACACTATTGCTACAACGCCCCATCCAGGACACGACAGCACACAAATTTACTTTCAAACAGTAAACAGGAAGAACACACCTTGCGTCGCTAAATATAACAACAGAAGTGTGTTAGGATGAAGGAAATATCTTGACTCGCTAAGAGAGACTTGTTCATTATCATAAGTCACTTGCCGAATTAATGTTACTTATTTATAATTTTTTGTTCGAACTGATGCATTAATTTATTAATAGTATTAGTTTTTGCTGCACAACTTGACAGTTTTAAAGGTACAATTTGTAAGATATTTGCAGTAAAATATCCAAAAACCACTAGGCTAGAGTTATAGATTTTGTCCAGCTGATTATTAACAATATCTCTAATGTTTTCAACTACTTGTAAATCATGAGAAAATGCCCATTCTAAACAGTGACACGGGGCAGTGCAGTCGCCTGTCAATGACGTTAGTTACCCTATGTTACCGCCTTTACTGACGTAGAAACCACGTGACAACAGCGTAGTGGACGAATGCGGAAGTAGTGTCTAGTGTCCAGCAAACCACTAGCTTGCTTCAAGCACTTCCTTATTTACTTCTTCTTGGACATTTTACGGTGGATTGTGTTACTTATTTATGGAACTTAATTACTGTTTACCGTCTGCTGCTGGTTCTGTCGACAAGGACAGCTCCCGTAAACGTAAGCGTACAGGCCAACCAAACGTCTCAAGGAGAGTTTGGGACAAGAGGAGAGAAAGAGCGAGGATTAATATCGGTGTTGCATTTTTTAAATGGAGAGCGCTTCGCGACAAACTTCAACTAGAACGAGATGCCAATCTCTCTTGTGTTTTACTCGACAGGTGAGTTGTTTTGATTAGCATCTTTACAGAAAACGTATGCTATTATAACGATCAACAAGATTAGTATTATGGGGCATGCATGCCTCTAGACCCGCGCAAGGACGCGTCTGATCCATAGTCTGATCGCATCTTTGCATTGACTTTGTATGTAATCTACTTGCGCAAATCGTTGAACTTGCGTTTGCTATGTTTGCCCAATTATTGTGTTTGAATGTACACGAGTGTATATATTTGTTGAAAAAGTGGTAATCGTTTTCATAGCATCTGACTAAACAGTAATCAATTAATTTGATAATTTACTGTCAGACTATATTTGTTGTATTGTTGGGTAAAAAACAACAAACCCATCATTCCACACTCCTCCTCAGCGTCAAACCACGCGATTGTTATGGTTTTGGTATTGCGCCCTCTAGTGGCAGGTCCTAAAACCTGTACCTTTAACTGGAGAACATTAACATAAAAAAATACTTATTTCTATAGGTTCAGAGAAATTATTACCCACATTATTATTTTACACAATTGCTGTTGTTTTATTCATTAACATGGATCCAATTGCAATTCCTTTACTTTCATGCCGAAAATGTAAAAAAGTGCATCAAGCATGCTACTTTAGACCCTTAAAAGAGAGAGGAAATCAAGGACAGAGGGGTTCAGAGATAAAACGCAGACTTCAGCTGCCACTGTGATTTTAACTATTCCAGACACACCTACAGAAACACCCCTGTCTTTCAGAGAGAACATGAGAAACGGACAGACAGGCAACTGTTGCTCTGCAAATACACTAATCTCAACCCTTTTAAATACAGCACACCACTAACAAATTTTTAAAGTGTCATCACATACAGTGCTATTTGTGGTGCAAGTATTTGAGATGCCAGCAGCTATGTGCTGAAATACCACTGTGTCATTACCGCAGTGCCGTGTCATCACCTGTTCACTAACTATGTGGTGCTGTCTGCTCTTTACTATGCCACATGTATTAACACCTCAGATGATGGGATCACCAGCAGTCAGCAGAGATAGAAAACTGTTGACACCTGCTATAACAAGCCTCTCACTTGTGAAGGTATTTTGAGGGGAGGATCTCTGATTTCACAAGTACATACAGTGTCAGTGTGTCACAATTTCCTGATAATTTACTCACCCATCCAAGGTGTTTCTGTCTTTTCTGTCGCTAAGAATTTAAGATTTTTGATGAAAACATTCCAGGATTTTTCTCCATATAATGGACTTTATTGGGGATCAACGGGTTGAAGGTCTAAACTGCAGTTTCAGTGCAGCTTCGAAGAGCTCCACACGATCCCAGCCGAGGAATAAGGGTCTTATCTAGCCAAATGATAAAATAAAAATTTACATACTTCTAAATCACAAATGCTCATCTTGCACTAGCTCTGCGATGCACATCCACAAATTCAAGCATGACGTAATCAAGTTGGAAAAATCACGCGCAGTTAGCTCTTCGTTGGTGTACTGCGGTTCAGAATGGGACTTTTTAAATCTTTATTAGATTTAGGTTTATTTTAGTTTTACTTTCATTTAAATTTCCAAATTCTGCTTATTTTCTTTTTTCCCCTTTTCTCTGGATTCTGTTTTAATGGTTAAATTACATTTTAGTAAAACTAAACGCAAGTCTAATTAATTTAAATCACTTATACAATTTATCAACAACGGCTTAAAAGAAAAAACAAAATAAATCATATTTTTCAAAAAAAAAAAAAAAAAAGTAAATATTTATAATCCTGTATAAGTTAACAGAAAAATTGGTTGTGATTGAAGGGCCCTTTTAATTCTTTATTTGATTTAATTTTTTTTAAATTTACAGCTACATTTCATGTTTTTCCCCAAAATCTTTTTTCTTTTTTTTTTGGGGGGGGGGGGGGGGGGTTCTGTTTCAATGCATTTTAGTAAAACTAAAAGCAAGTCTAATGAATTAAAATCACTTATACAATTTAACACTTATTAAAATCTGTTTTTTTTCTGGATTCTGAAAATTTCTGTTCAGGGATTAGGATTAGTATTCTGTTAGGGATTTCCCCATTTCTCTGCACTGACGTATAGCACAACTGGAAGTATCTTTGCACACACTCGCAAGACCGGAAATCCAAGATGGCGGAGATATGCAACTAGCCCACTGAAACTGAACTTAAACCTTAGAAGCAGATTATAAACTTTCTATCAGCAGATATATCACAGCTGTGAGAAGCTCCAAAAATCCTTTCCTGAAGCTGACATACAACAGACTTTTCCCAGCTGAAGACACATTTAATGACTAAATCTGAGGGCGAGGATTGTGAAAGATCATTTTCAAAAAATAACTGAACTTTCACAGCGGTGCACAGACCACTGAGCAGAGCGTCTGCAGTGTGTGTTGGTGTTGGCTACAGCGGTTCACAGGACCGTGTGAACTGCCATGGTAATGACTGATTGCTCTGTGTTTATCTGTGTTAAAGGGATAATTTATCCAAGAATAAAAATACTGTCATCATTTACTCACTGTCATGCCGTTACAAACCACAAGAAGATCTTTAGAACACAAATTAAGTTTTTTTTGTTAATGAAAATGGAAATGTTTCCCTCTATTGAAAGTCCTTGTAACCTTTCACAATTCACACAGAGATCCATATGAATCTGTTATTGGAAGAGACATAACTGCTTAATATGATGGGCAGATTTAATTTAGGTTTTTACACAATACAAATATATATACACAGTGGGGGATATATTTATCTGATACCCTGCTGATTTGGTTATTCTTTCCACTTACAAAGAGATTAAGGGTCTGTAATATTTTTTTATGGTAGATTTATTTTAACATATAGAGACATAATACCAACCAAAGATCCAGAAAAGAAACCACATTATATAAAGGTTAGAAATTCATTTGCATTTCAGTGAATGAAATAGGTATTTGATCCCCAAGCAAAACATGACTTAGTACTTGGTGCATAAACCCTTGTTAACCCAAGTACAGAGGTAAAACGTTTCTTGTAGTTGGTCACCAGGTTTGTACACATCTCAGGAGGGCTTTTGATCCACTCCTCTTTACAGATCCTCTCTAAATCATTAAGGTTTCTTGGCTGTCGTTTGTCAACTCAAAGTTTCAGCTCCCTCCACAGATTTTCTATAGGATTGAGGTTTGGACACTGGTTAGGCCCCTCAATGACCTTAATGTGCTTCTTCTTGAGCCACTTCTTTGTTGTCTTGGTGGTATGTTTTCAGGTCATTGTCAGGCTGGAAGACCCATCCATGACCCATCTTCAGTGTTCTGGCTGAGCAGAGGAGGTTCTGTTTCAAGATTTGACAGTACATGGCCCCTCAATGCAGTCCTGTACCCTTAAGACAGGATCACACCAAGCCGACGGTCGGCTGTCGGGCAGTTTTTGTGTGTCGGCCGACTAAGTTTACTAAGTGTGTTTTATCATGTTCGTGTGTGATCGCACTAGTTCCAGTGATTTATTTCTAAGTTTTCTGATAACTTCTCTTTGTTGCTGAAATGATGGGGTTTCGTGATATTGTTCCTGAGAGGCGTGTAAAGGGCATGTTTAAGTGACGCGCAGCGGAGCTACTGACCCGACGGTGGAAACCCTGCGCTATTCTGGCCTCGGTGCTATGAGCCCAGTGGAAATGCAGCTAATGTTTCCAGCTTTGTGCTTGACTGTAGGATGTGTTCTTGGGGTCATAGTCAGAATTTCTCTACCTCCAAACACGGCGAGTCGAGTTAATACCAAAGAGCTTGATTTTGGTTTCATCTGACCACAGCACTTTCTCCCAAGCCTTCTCTGAATCATTTAGATGTTCTTTAAACAGGTCTGTACATGTGTCTTCTTGAGCAGGGGGACCTTGCGGGCGCTGCAGGATTTCAGTCCATTGTGGTGTAGTGTGTTACCAATGGTTTGTTTGGTGACTGCAGTCCTAACTGCCTTAAGATCATAAACAAGCTCCTCCCGTGTACGTAGTTCTGGGTGGATCTCTCATCTTTCTCATGGTCTTTCTTACCCCACGAGACGAGATCTTGCAACAGAGCTCCAGACCGAGGCCAAATGATGGTTGTTTTGTATTTCTTCCATTTCTGAATAATCGCACCAACGGTTGTCTCCTTCTCACCAAGCTTCTTGCTGATGGTCTTGTAGCTCATTCCAGCCTTGTGCAGATCCACAGTCTTGTTTCTGACATCCTTTGACAGATCGTAGGTCTTGTTCATGGTGGTGAGAGATGTTGAAATGGAAGATACAGATTGTGTGGACAGATCTCTTATTCACCTAACCAGCTGACATCAGGAGTAACTTCTTAAAGTGACAGGACTAATCTGTGATCCACATGTAGAACAGAACCAATCTGTAGGAGACAGGATTCTTGCTGGTTGGTACGGGATCAAATACTTATTTTACTCACTGGAATGCAAAAATTCGTTTTTTTCTGGATTTTTTGGTTGACATTCTGTCTCTGTC